>NW_026094773.1:0-54623 GCF_024586455.1 Bactrocera neohumeralis | reverse complement strand
GCAATGTGGAGTCTCCACAGGCAATAGGCACGGCAATACAGTTAGTAAGACATAGATTTTATCCTGTCGAGATGCCCCGTAATGTCCAAATAAAAGCTACTTTTTACAGACATAAGTATTTCTTATCTTTGATAATATTATAAAATTTAGTATGCATGTAGATATATATGCAATATACATATGTACATATATGAAATATTATCGTAATATCCTAAAAATGTAATTAGGCTGTTCACGGTAAGGTGGTTATCGGGTTATGTGATTATTATATTAAAAATAACCTCTATGCTCCGTGAACATCCTATGTATGGTTATTTGCTTATTTTTACACAAACAGCTGTTCATTATTTACAATTTTAGTTCAATGAATAATTGAATAAATAGCAAAATAATCGAATTTAAAATAAGTTCGGCTATTCAGGAAATGGACTTTATTGAAGGTGTGTGCTTATTAAATAATCCGAATTTTAAGGGTTCAAAAAATTCTTTGTATAAAATTTGCAGACATCTTGCGCCCTGAACAGTGTCACAATGCAATGGATGAAGTAGTAGACGGGGAGATGAACTACATGTTCGGAAATCTATTCATTGGCGAGAAAATGAATCATTAGAAATATTTTCTAATGGTATGAACTTTACTAATTCGAGTTTACAAATACCTCTAGATTTGCAACTCGCAATCGTATTGCTCCGATTAGGTTCATCGGGTGAAAGTGCTTCTGTACGTAAAATCGCTACAACTTTTGGTGCGGGAGATGGAGGTACATTAGACTGTGCCAAATAAATAAAATATTTTTTTTTTTTCGGTCCCATATCAAAATTTCGTTGAGAGTCACGAAAAAAAAATTGTGTCAAAATTTGAGCCCTTTATCTTCATTTTTCAGTTAGCGCTCGCAAAAATAAGAATTTTGGTCAAAAAATGTTTTTTTCATTCATTTTTTGGTTATAGATAATTTAAAATACCAAATATAAAAAAAACCCTTGGTATGGTTTTGCAGCAAATTAAATTCTCTACAAAAATTATCCTTTCCCGAGATTATAGAATCAACACCGTTTTTTTTATTGCTCATTCAATTACAATTTGCTTTATGATTTTTATTTTCAATTATTGATAAACACTTATTGAACTTCTTTCCAACGAAAAAAACAAACTAAATCAATTTTTCTAGGAATGTTTATGATGTAAACAAGTAGTGTTTATACTTTGATAAATGTGAATACTCTTAAGTTGTTAATATTTTTTATTTTTGAAATAATGTTTTATGCTAATTTTATCTTTTTTTGCTTTTGTCCTTATTATTGTGTCAAAGCTTAGTTAAATTCATGTTTAGAGTCAGAATTCCACAAATAGTAGATACATAGTTACTACAAACAAAATATCTTAAAAAGCTTACATTAAGTAAAGAAATGATGAGCTATTGTATTTTTATTACTTTCATTCACATATTTCATTAATTGTTAAGATCTTACATCTTTTCTCTAAAAGATCTTCCTCTGACATAAAATTATCATGATAAACATATTTCTGATCTTGTAATAATAAAGGCTGATAAGATCTTTACTCGAATGACTTTAAAGTCAATTATGAAATCCAAGTAAACATATTACTCACATAAATTTCGTTTATTACGAGTACAATTGGGATATTTTTTGCGATGTTCAGCAAATACGAAGTTTATAATAATTACCATGTTCATAGGTATCATTTTCAATTGGTTCAAGAGGAAAACTCTCATCTTCTACGTAATCTGGTAGAGGTGTTAACCGGCCTTAACTTTTTTTACTAACAAGAAAAGTTCTTCAGGACAGGAGTTATCAGATATATCTTTTTTGAGTCTTATATCAAATAATTCATCCAATTTATTGGTAAATGTTTTTATTTTCAACGGATGAAACTCAGAATGTTTTTTAAATCGACTTTTATCTAAATTTCTCCATTCTGTAAAAAGCGTTTCGATTTTTGTGATAGCATGTTGTTTTTTTATAAGTGGTATGTTCATAACACTCTAAATCTCTTGAGCTTCTTCTATAACCTCGGCAGCACATTCACGAATTGTTTTCTTTAAGATATTGTACTTAAACATGAAATAATTAAAAACATCTAAATTTTTAGGCAGCTTGCGTGATGCCAAATTATTATGAACGGCACCCAAAAGATAAACATAATTTGAACTATTTTCCGACATAAGTAATATATCATATCTTTACAAAACAAATAACAATAAATATCCACAGATCTCAAATTATAGAAGAGAAACTAGTCAGCTAATGCAGCCAATTTCATCTAATCAGGTGTGACACATACATACTTATACTAACGACATCTATAAGGTAATTTTTGCAGTTGTACACTGGCGGGGTTAAATAACTGCCGTTTCAAGTTACAAGCTCTATACCAGAATCCTTTGACGTATAAAAAGGTCCAAAAAAGATATATCTTATAAATTTTACATCATAAATAATTTATAAGACCGCGAGACTTATAAATAAAAATTGTAAAAAGATTAATCTTTTTGTCTTCATTATATTTGTTAATAAAATTATTTTTATATTTTACTGTACCATATAACAATCAATTAAAGTATAAAAACTACTTGTTTAGATCATAAACATTCCTAGAAAAATTGATTTAGTTTGTTTTTTTCGTTGGAAAGAAGTTTAATAAGTGTTTATCAATAATTGAAAATAAAAATCATAGAACAAATTGTAATTGAGTGGGCAATAAAAAAAACGGTGTTGATTCAATAAATTCGAGAAAGAATCATTTTTGTAGAGAATTTAATTTCCTACAAAACCATACCAAGGGTTTTTTATATTTGGTATTTTAAATTATCTATAACCAAAAAATGAATGAAAAAAAACATTTTTTGACGAAAATTCTTATTTTTGCGAGCGCTAACTGAAAAATGAAGATAAAGGGCTCAAATTTCGACACAATTTTTTTTTCGTGACTCTCAACGAAATTTTGATATGGGACCGAGAAAAAAAATATTTTATTTATTTGGCACAGTCTAAGGTACATTGACCAATATCATGATTTTTGATGCTTTATGAGGGGAATGTTCGTTCCAGTATCCCTTTTCGAAGAGGTTTTGCGCAAAGGGGGAGGAGGCTGTGGGCTTGCCCCTCATTTGAAAGGTAATGAATAGAGCTTTTGAATAATAGCAGCCTCCTGAAAATGGTGTAAAATCGTAGTTTTTCCATACAATTTTCAGTAATTATTATAAAATTTATGTATTTTTACGCATAGAGTGACTCTATGTTTATTATTTTTATTATTTCATTAAAGTGGAAATCCACTTTATTTAAATAATAAAAACACTGAAAATTAAAAATTGTATATGTATCAGTAATAATGCATACAAGTATTTGAAGTACCAAGATAACACAACCAACCATTTAAACAAGACCCCCTTAATAATAAAATTGGGTTTTCATTTGAATGGAGTTTTTTATTTCGTGTTATACGCATATTTAATAACACCCAGAAACGAAATAAATGGGTCTGTCTTTTTTGTATTTCCCGCCTCCATAAAAATTCTACTATTACATCCGCAAAGTTTGCCGAATTATTATAATTATCCTTATAAAAAAATCTCTTCACTACATGCCAATGAGATTCGATCCTTTGGGTGTGTGTGCCATCTTCGGCGATGAATGGATTGCCAGGGTCACTATGGTTAACCCTTTCATGGATGTAACCATACTCAGGAAGGCGTTCATATGCGCGCCAAAAATCGGTCCTTATGGTTGTTCCTTCGTGTACATGCTTACGAATAAGAGGGATGAGGACCTCAGCGGAACGTACATTGTCAGGGCATACCTCCAGTCTGAGGTCCTCACTGCCATCCTCTATCATTTCCAGCACCCAATGGCCTTCTGCGCGTCTTCCAGAAAAAAAAGAAAAGTATTTGAATAAACATAATTGCATTATATATAAATTATTGTTATTACCTTTGTTGTATTTGGGTTTCCCGAATTTACTTTCGTCAATCTACACTACCTTACGTGAACCACCAACCTTTGACTTCTTGGTGGTCTAACTGAAATATAACTACCGCTTCCCTGCAGTAGCTATACCAGTCGGAGATAGTGCCAGATGAAAATTTTTTCCAACGCTCGCATAATCCTCCCTATAAATACCTTCCCGCGTAAAGCGGTGGGCAAAGCAATACGTGAGGTAAAACACGTGGGGAAAGCTTAATTTGACGCCTTCAAACCACGTGCCCGCTGCCCTTGAAATAAGGGACTTTGTCTTACAATTGCCCCTACAGCATTTAAAGTACCCTACTGGGTGGCGTTTGCGCAATGCCATTTGGGTTTTGTGAACGGCAACAAGCCGGCTTTTTGGCAACAGACCGTATACCTCGGCAAATGATTCACAAAATTCATGTGAGCCTAAGTATTTGTCCATTCGCACTATATTCTACTGCTGTATCATGGTAGCATCACGACACATTACTGCTGCAGCGCTCGTGGATGGAATATCATCATCTTTGAAAAAGATTAGATATTATTTTATATAATACTGTTTTCAAAGAAAATTTCAAACCTCCCTGAAAAGCGCGGCAGGCGAAAATTTCGAAAAAAAATCGCGCGATTTTTTATTCCAAATTTTCGCTTGCGGCGCATGTTTCAATGTAATATATTATAATATAATTTTCGTTATATGGACGTAATATTTTGCCCACTTTTCAGAGAGCTAAATAACGTATTATATTTACCTGATTGGTTATTTGACATCATTATAAAGTTTGAAAGCAGTTATTTTATTTAATTATATTAAAAATTTCCAATTACAAAAACGCACGGGTTTTAATTAAGGCACGCGAATATAGTATAAAAAAAATTTTAATTCCATTGAAATCAATATTACACAAGAACAAAATTTTCATTCATGAACGCAAACGTACTTTCAGAAAGCATATTCGGTTGATTCATAAAAGCAGACGCCATTACATCTCCCCGAGCATACCTTTCCTGACAGGCGTTTCAAAATTTAATTTTCGCGATGATTTATTGAATATTTTCTTCAAGAAACAATTCTTGAATTGAAAATCTTCGAAAACAAATGTTGTCGCTAAAATTCATTGGTAATTTGCGGAGGTATACTACATACATATTTCTGAAATTTTATGGAAAGAGTCACAACCCCGCAAATATAAGAATTAAAATATATTAGAATAAAATTGACAACATAGTTTATTTGTCGATTTTCAATTCAAGAAATGTTTCAAAGAAAATATTCAATATTCCTCTGATTCATGGGTACAGTCAATCGCGGCTAAGTAGTACACCGCTTAAATGAAAATCAAATCCCTCCCTCATCACTCTTAACAGCCTAAATTATATCTTGCTGCATCTCACGGTTTGTTTTTTAAAATACATACATACTTATGTACATAGAAGTTATTGTTTAAGTACCACTTGCTTACGTATCCGCACTCGCTTATGTGCCATATTACATTTTTATTTTTAACAAACCACAAAATTCTGTATCTGTGATTGTAATACATAACTGGGATTGACTGTATTTCTCAAGGAAAGTAAAAAATATTTTGTAATTCTGAAATATTTTTACGCAGCTGCGTCGATATGTATGTATGCAAGCTCACGCATAAACATACATATGTACATATTTACGCTGGTTTGTAGGCGAAGCTGTTTCAGCGGCAAAGGGAAGCGGTGACAATCGGCGGCCATTCGTTTATTTTTTTCGGCACAGCATTGATTTTCACAAAGCATTTTGACAAAACGTGAAGATCGGCCAATGGTTGTCCGTGAAAACGGAGTTTATGTATGAAACTATTCGTGTATATATTTACATAAAAAGTTGTGTGTCGACAAATTTACAAACATTATGCGAATGATTCTTTCAAATTTGTTTACATGAATACAAAATTACATACATACATACATACTTATGTATGTGAATATGTGAACTTTATGCGTACGGTTTTTTAAAATCTGTTACATGTACACATACATAATTAAATGCATACATATGAGTTTTAAGATTTTTTTTTGATCCACATTAATATGCATTGATGTTTGACGATGAATATCTCGTAAGCGCTTAACTGAATCGAAAAATCATAATAGCCAATATAAATTATATACAGTTAGGGACTTAAGTCTTCATACATCCCCATAATTTCACATATTCGCTAATCAAAGAGTACCAGAAAAAAAAATTTTAAGCCAAAAAATTCCATTCCATATTAATTACTCTTCCAAAGCAAAAAATTTTAATTTCTTTAAAAATAACGGTAAATATGGAAAAAAAACGTAAAATAAAAAGAGACAAAAGTGTTCATACACTACATTCTCTTCTGGTAAACTTTTTAACAAACCTTTTGCTACGGTTCAGTGCTTTATAAAAAAGTTCAAAACTACTGGTTCTGTAGAAAACAAGCCAAGATCAGGGCGCCCAAAGAAACTCTCCAGGCGAGATGTCAGTCTTCTTTTAAGTTTCAGCGCCTAAATTAGCGGAAAGAATCGAAAAATCTACGGATAAAAAAGTTCATCCAAAGACTATTCAAAGGGCATTACGTGATCAAGGGTATGCAAGCCGAATTCCCCGCAGAAAGCCCTTGATATCTGAAAAGAATCGAAGACTTCGGCTCGAATTTGCGAAAACACATTTAAATAAAGACATCGATTTTTGGAAACGAGTTTTATATACTGATGAAACCAAGTTTAACTTGTTGGGAAATGATGGACGAGGAAAGGTTTGGCGTAAAAAGAACGCAGCACTTGAACCAAAGAATGTTGTGCCAACAGTGAAACATTGCGGTGGCAACGTAATGGCTTGGGGCGCAATGGCAGCATCTGGAGTTGGCCGGCTAGTGTTTATAGATGGTATTATGGATCGATACTACTATAAGCAACTTTTGGAACATAATTTGCAGCCATCGGTGGATATGTTGGGTCTTGGTCAGAGTTGGATCTTCCAACAGGACAACGATCCCAAGCATACCGCGATCATTGTCAGAGATTGGCTGCTATATCATGCACCAAGGCAATTAAAATCCCGTCCTCAATCGCCGGACCTGAATCCTATTGAGCACGTTTGGGATGTTTTAAAACGAAAAATTGCTCATGTTGATGTTCCCAACAAACAAAAGCTAAAAGACGCTTTACAAAAGTGCTGGACCGAGATTACACCTGATATGACCGAACATCTTGTTGCATCAATGCCAAGACGTCTGCAGGCCGTGATTGACGCTAACGGTGGACCAACAAAATATTAATTAAAAAAAAAATAACTTAAAAACTATATTTTTATTAAATACTAAGATGTGTTTTGCTATGTATGAACACTTTTGTCCTCTCTTCTTATTTGTTTTCTATTGTTTTTTTCTTTATTTTAAAAGTTGAATGAAAAATTTTGTTTTCGTATAGTAATTAAAATAGAACTGAATTTGTTAATTTAAAATTTTTTTTCCTGGTACTCTTTAATTGACGAAAATATGAAATTTTGGGTATGTATGAAGACTTAAGTCCCTAACTGTACATATGTAAATTAAAAACTCCGTTTAGTTTTCGTGGGCAACTACGGGCAACTGCCCGTGAGCAACTCCCCGTGGTCAACTACGGGCAACTGCCTCGTTTTCTTTATTGCATTTTCTTAAATACAATATTTTGCTTAAGCCTAGATACAAATATTAATCTTACATTCTAGTATATCTACAATCCACTTGAGATAGGACATATGTAGGACATATGTTACATATGTAGGACATATCTTACAATCTATGGGTTACATTTTTGGACCACCTAAGTAAGCAAAGTACATAATGTTTCAATACGGACCATATGGGTCGTAAGTGTCATGTTACATATTTATGACAGATAAAGAATATGTTCATGTAATGTGAACTGGTGGTATTAACTTGTATGTACTACATAGTCGCTTGCGCATTGTAAATATCCGCATCTGTAAGCGTACATTTCTAAACATTGAAATTAGCATAATTTTTCTCATTTATCACTGAAAATACTCAATTCTAATAGAAAAGAGTACCCCTGCTTTTGTGGTGAATTCCACTAATAGAAAAGAGTAACCCTCCAAAAAATGAAATATCGTTAATTTGGCAATGCGGTGAACGTTTTCTATGTTATACGTTCTCTGGTAACATCACCAAGCCTACAGCGCAAAACCAAATATGCCCTGCGATAAAAATTTTATGATTCTAAATGCCCTTCTAAATACCTTTTATGTTCCAAGTTTTTTAAAAATAATAGTGAATATATCCTTAAAAGACATTTTGTTAATTTTCATTATACTATTAATTATTTAGATGAAAAAGAACGAAAATGTCTTTTTAAAGAAAAAAGAAATGTGGTGTCGTGGGACACCAGGTAGGAACGAAGTTCCTTCGGCTAATGTAGAATCGATACAATTTGCAAAAAAAAAATTAATTTTATGTAGGTTGTCTTGATATTTCTCTCAAATTTTGCTGATTACTTTTAATTTAAGTACAGATAAGTTTTAAGAAAATTTAAGATTTTAAGAAATAATGAATTACGTAAAATAAAAAATAATTCAAATTATAACTAAAATAACAAAAAATATGTCTCTTTATTTTTGTTTGACACCATAAAATTACATAGAAATAGAGAGAGAAGGAATGAAAGAACGAAAGAAAGAGGGAGAAAGAGAAAGGTATTATGCAGTACTCGCTGGTGTATACGACTGTCGCATCTGATTTTTTAAGGAAAACGAATTGAAAGAATATGGCAACACAATGATACATTCAAAGCTCTAAAGCTAATTCACAAAAGCGCAACGTAAACTTTTTCAATGGTGAAGAAATGTGCAGGGGAGCGAACACTTAGTTAGAGCCCGCCTAAAAGTATGCAATTAATACTTACTGTTCATGATAAGGTGGTTATCGGGTTACGTGGTTATGTGATTAAGTAAACAACTACAAAATGCGGTATGACAAAATAACCAACTTTGACCAACCTAAGCCCTTGTTTACAGATTATGTGGTTGTTTGCTTAGTTAGAGCCCGCCTAAAAGTATGCAATTAATACTTAGGCTGTTCATGATAAGGTGGTTATCGGGTAACGTGGTTATGTGATTAAGTAAACAACTGCAAACTGCGGTATGACAAAATAACCAACTTTGACCAACCTAAGCCCTCGTTTACAGATTATGTGGTTGTTCGCTTATTATAAGGGGTATTCTCTTGCTCTTGCAAGACTCGGTGCACGGTGCAAGAATTGCAGATTTACAACGGCACAACAGCAAACACACGCAGAAAAATATTTGCAAGGGCTGTAAAATATGTCAGACCAAAACCTATGTATATTTGCGTGCAATGTCAAGCAAAAATATAATTGCAACCCTGTTGTAGTTGCCATTTTACATAAAGACATATTGCGTCGTTAAATTGTTGAGGAAGATAAGTTTTAAATGGATTTTATTATTTCTATTCAAATTATAAAGATTTGTAACAGTTTTTTTTGTTAAAAATGTATGCAGAAGGTGCGCCAATTCACAATAGCCATGCTTAATAGTCATTCACAACAAATTGACCGAATTAGCCATTCATATATCACTAGATTCTGCAATGGGTGCTCTCGTGCTCTTTTATATTTCGGTGTAGTATTTTCACAATCTGCAATCTTGCAAGAGCAAGAGAATACCTCTATAGTGTTAGAAAGTCGTTGGAACTTTACTAAATGGCAGCACAAAAAATAAATACAACTAAGCGAATGGCATTTCCATTTAGATTTTCTTTTTTCTTAAAGGAAAATCTGCTATTAACTTCTGTTTTTTGTTTACAATCAGCAAATTAAAACCGAAATGAAAAGCATCAAAAAATAGGAGATGAGCGAATTGGCATTTGCTGACGCGCAGCATTTGTAAAAATTTCCATCGTCAAAGCAACACAGGACATTTTCTCGCCAATGAATAGATTTCGGAACATGGAGTTCATCTCCCCGTCTACTACAGATGATTAAAGTTACATATATCCTCTAGCAGTTCTTCTAATACTTCATCCATTGCATTGTGACACTGTTCAGGGCGCAAGATGATGCAAATTTTATACAAACAATTTTTTGAACGCTTAAAATTCGGATTATTTAATAAGCGCACACCTTCAATAAAGTCCATTTCCTGAATAGCAGAACTTATTTTAAATTCGATTATTTTGCTTTTTAAACTTTGTTTAGGCATTTTATAAGTAGGAATTTCATTGAAATTAAATTCTAAACAATGAACAGCTGTTTGTGTAAAAATAAGCAAATAACCATACATAGGATGTTCACGGAGCATAGAGGTTATTTTTAATCTAATAATCACATAACCCGATAACCACCTTCCCGTGAACAGCCTAACTTTTTTCTAACGCCAAAAAATATGCAACAATTCAACTCCCCGTAAACGTACTTAGTGCAAGCACAATTCTCACCCAAAACTAATTTGCATACAAAATTATGTTACAGATTTTCATGCCTAATTATTCGATTTTTCGAATTTTAACGGTTTTACTATCACTTTTTTTCAGTTAGGTCCCGCAGCAAAATCCCTATCTTCTCCAAGCCTGCCGTAAGGAACTTCGTTCCAAAAATATATATTTTATTGCAAAAAATATCTGACTGGTTACCTAAAAACGAATACTTATAGCACAACCAGTCAAAAACGCTACTCCCCTTCCTTCCTTTTCCTTCCTTAGCAAGCAAAATGTGTGAACAGTTGAGCCCGTGGTAAAAACGGAGAAAAAAAAATGTTGCCATTGCTCAATACGCATATATATGTATGTAGTTTTGTACTCATCTATGTTTTCAATTACATTTTTTTATAATATAAAATATCAAAACTGAAAAAAAACTATTAAAAATAGTTTACATATTTATAAACACGAGCATTCGACTCTGATTTTCAGTTATTTTATGAAAATTTCAAACATATTGAACAGTAGTGCGTTTCTGTAAGACAATATTCTGTCGACAATATAATCGATTATAGTGACGTCATTTCGATTCGATCCAAATTAGTCGATTGATCGAGAACGAGTGTTTCTGTAAGCATAAGTCGACAAAATATGAAACAGTGAGAGAAATGGAACGCCAATCGACAAGAAATCTATCGAATCGGACTGACAACTTCATGTTTGAGAAACTATTATTGAGAAAAGTAAGCATTATAGAAATGTGTGCACAAATATTTAATTCTTATTAATAAATAAAAATTGATTGTGTTTCAGCTATGAGTTTATTGGTAATAACGCTCGCCATACGGCATGACAGAAGGAATATGTTGCGAATACAAAGGCGCACTTTAAGGGACTCGACAGATCCATTCAGCATTCCCGAGCCGCGTTTTCTTGAGTTATTCCGCTTCAGCAGAACTGCAGTACGGGCACTCCTTGTGGAAATCGAGCCTTTTATGGACACAGCAGTAAGAAGTACATTTATTCCAAACTCCACTAGGTTGTGTGTAGCGCTGCATTACTATGCTACAGGATCATTTCTTAGGGACGTAGGTCAGGATTTTGTTTGCCCTATAAGTAAGACCATGGTAAGCCGATGGATTTTGCAAAATCATATGGCGCAACGTTACATAATTTTTCCAACTACCTTAGAGCAGCAGAATATTGTGAAGCAACGGCAATTGAAGTGTTATAATCTTGAAGATTAATGGTTATTTATAGCTGGCTTATGTTTATATTCACTTCCCGGCTTCACTGCTACTGGATTTCCTGGCATCTTAGGAGCGATTGACTGCACTCACGTCAAAATTAAGAAGCCACCACTTGCAGTAGAACACTGCTACATTAATCGAAAAGGATATTTTTCCAAAAATGTGCAATTAGTGTGCGACTTTGATTTAATATCCTGGCGTGCTTTGCAAGATATGGGGGAAGTACGCACGACGCCTACATATGGGAAAGCAGTACACTAAAGTCCCATATGCTGAATGAGTACACTGCCAATGGGTCAACAGGATGGTTGCTTGGAGACTCTGGATATCCGTTGCAGCCGTGGCTAATGACTCCATTCAGAAATGTAGAGAGTATTAGTCAGCAAAGCTACAACGATTCTCACGCATGAGCTCGAAATTGTGTGGAACGCCTTAATGGAGTTTTAAAAAAATTATTTGGGTGCCTTTCCCAAGACCGTGGCCTAACGGTGAACCCCTCATTTGCAGGATCAATAATTAATGCATGCTGTACGCTACATAATATTCGAGATATAATTTTCCACTTCCTGAAGTTGATCCACTTGAAAATTTTCCGCATGGAGACAATGATTCATTACTCAACATTTTAAATGATGGAAGAGCTAAACGAAATACTATTTTAAGAAACCACTTTTGTAGTTAATTCACATACAGTGGTGTTCAGAAAAATATGAGGAACACTCCAAATGATACTGTTTGCAAATTATGTTTAACTCTTTATTTTTTATAATATATATTATAATAACAGTCGATTGTAGTGAACATTACTGTCCTTCCGGGAATAGATTTCAATGCAACAACAATTGGAGCGCGTCTATGTAACCCCGTTTGAAGCAGCTACTGCTATTGGTGTACATACGCAAAGCCTTGGCCCCAACCAATGAATATAATATTTAGAAAATATGAATATTTTGCTGTGCCTACTCCTTATGCAACAGTCGCTAGAAGAAAAGGAATATTTATGAGATTTAAAGAACGTACAAATTTTATCGCAAATTGTTACCTTCCGTCATGGTTTCCAGCAGAGCTCTCAGTGTATCGTGAATTCCATTTAAAACACCCATGTGCTCCTTGTGTTGTCTCTCCAAAATCTCTTTCAGCTGCATTCCGAACGGATCACTAAATAGCTTAGTTTTTAGTTTTGTAATATGTTACTTACGTCCAACCCAATGTTGGCAGTAGCATCACCCTCATCCTCAATGGTAACATCGACCATTTCAGCAGTTGTCTGCAATATACACCAATTTTATTATCACATTTACATATAATCACAACTTTAAATTTTGACAGACGTTACTCACCGACAAACCAATTTCGGGAGTGAGCCCATCACCGTCCATCATGTCGCTGGAAAAAAACTCCAGAATTTCCCGGTCCATGGCATCCAACGGTTTTGGACCGTCCTGCAACGTCAGGTTTCCAGTTCGTCTGGCGAACGCTCTGTGGGCATTGTGCAGCTTCTTGACTGCCGATTTCCAGTCTATCCAACACTAAAAACCAACACACATACAGTATGTCTCATAAATCTTTTCACAATGCAATATTTAAGTATTTTGTTTTTTTATGAGTAAATTACATAATTGTTTATTGGTTTAGATTATTTTTTTTTGCAAAAGAACACATTCCTGGCGCATATTTCTTGTTTATGTGAAAAAAACAGTTATTTGAATGTAACATATACAAAACCAACAACGTAAACAATAATGCGTCATGTTTTTCGTTGTCTCGAAACTGTTTTCACAATTCAGAGAAACGCAAAAAAAATACCGGACAATTAACGGTAAACTATGTTTTTGTACATTGTTTGATTGTCGCTGCTCTTAGAGTTGATGCAACATTTAGTTACATGTAATTCGCGTAGTTGGCGACACAGCATCCGTTATAAAACGTTTTAGCAATAATACCGGGTAATCGTACAAGTGAAAATATTATTCAGTTGGTTTATTATAATTTTCATAAAGGTAAATCAGCTAAAGAAATGGCTGAAATGTTTTCTCTAAATATTAAGACAGTGTACAACATTATATATCGCGCAGAAAAAGAAAATCGGTTAGAATTAAAAGAACCCAGTGGCAGGCCAAAAAAGCTTACATCAAGGATGGAAAGGTTAATAATCAAGCAAATTGACAATAAACCACAGTGCAACCTTAGAATGTTAGCTGCAGATTTGAAGGAACGCAATATTGTGCAAGTAGGCCATGAAACCGTGCGAAGCGTTCTCTTAAAACATAAATATAGTTCAAGACGTGCAAGAAAACAACCATTGCTATCACAAAATAACGTTGAAAAACGACTTTATTTTGCTCTAACTCACATTTCACATCCAATGGAATACTGGGAAGATGTAGTGTTTTGTGATGAGACGAAAATAATGCTATACTACCACGATGGACCTCAAAGAGTTTGGAGGAAGCCGCTTACAGCCCTACAAAACAAGAATATTACACCCACAATAAAATTTGGAAAGCTGAGTGTTATGGTGTTTGGTTGTATTTGTTGCAAAGGTGTTGGTGAAACCAGAATTATTGAAGATAATATGACAAAAGAAATATATTTCGACATTTTACGTAGCAATTTAAAAAGAAGTGTGCAAAAATTTGGGCTAGTGGATCCAAACAATCCCTATAAATTGAATTACAAATTATATCAAGACAATGATCCCAAGCACAAGTCTTATATATGCAGGACTTGGTTGCTATATAATTGCTCAAAAGTGCTAGATACTCCTGCGCAAAGTCCAGACATCAATCCTATAGAAAACTTATGGGCATATTTGGAAGAAAAAGTGGCAAAACGGTGTCAAACAAATGCACCTAATACAGTACATCAAAAGGAGTGGGAGAAGATCCCACAGGAATATGACATAAAAAGGCTAATTTCAACGATGCCACGGAGGCTACAATGTGTAGTAGACGCTGCAGGTGGTCACACCAAATATTAACATAAAAATGCTCGCATGTACTGATTGGAACTTTAATTGTGGTGAAATGTGAAAAGAATTTTGAGACAGTACAGAATAAGACATTTTTTGTTTTTTGATTAATTTCTTCTAATATACTTTAAATATATAATTGTTTTTGATTCAGAAATAATAAAAAATATAATGAAAATTATTATGTTATAAAAAAATTCTTAAATAAATATGTGCACTTTCAAAATTCACTTTGAACATTTTACTCCGTCAAATGTTGTCATATGAAAAGATTTATGAGACATACTGTACATATGTAAATTGTAATGCTATACACAAGAATATTTTAGTTTTACATTTTTCCACTTATTAGGGGACTTGTGGGACCCTCCCAATGCATTTAATTCAGCAGCAACGGCAGCCCAAACCTCTTCGTGCTCCTTCCTCGCGTTTGGTTTCATAAATTGGCCTCTTCCAACGCTGCAGTGCTGCTGCATTAAGTGCAGTAACCGCCTCTTTTTGCCATTCGTAACAGCCCCGACGTACTTCTCTGTAAAGAAAATGCATCAAATCTTTTTTAACTATTCATATGTAATATATTTACAAAAATTTACTTACATTTGCTTTAAATTCAACTAATTCCATTTTGAATTTAACGAACAATTTTTTTGTCATCACCTCAAATGTAAATGAGAAAACCAATCGACAGTATTTCATTCAATTTGGTTACAGAAACACATTCAATCGAGCATTCTTAGAGGTGTCTAGGAACCTATTTTTCAGAGTACCAAACGAAAAACAACGCTTAACTTAATCGAAAAATTATATGAGACCATTTTTATAGAGTAGTAAATTTCCTACAAAACTGTGAGTTTCATCATTCATAATAATTTTTTTTCATTGAGTTATAAAATTCATAAAAATAAAAAATTTTCCCAAAAATAATCAAACTTTAACTGTTAATATCTTTTAAACGTTTGGGTTTACGAAAAAATCGTAATAGACCTTTTTTGTAGAACATTCAATTTCCTACAAAATCTAAGGAACAAGATATTAATTTCTTTTCAATTTTGCCAGAATTCAATAATACTTGATTTGTATGAAACTCCCCGATCACTTCTTAGAATTATTAATTCTGACTGCTAGTAAAATTCATATCGACTAGTATGTATGTATGTACATACTTACATATATCGCAATGAAAGAGATTTTCAAACAAATCTAGTAATGGTTGGATTTTTTCAAATTTTTTGAATCTGCCTTCAAAACTATTAAAAAGAGTTTCTCATATTACAATGTGATCACATTGTTTGATATATTTAATTTTTGAGAAAATCAATGCAGTTTTGAGGAGATTTGCATAATTACCTTCTTCGATTTCTGCAATTAATAAAAATAACTTCGTTTTTTTCACATCCTCTAAGTGACTTATTTAATTCATTTAATATTAAGGAAATATCTGTTATAAATGCTTAATTAAAAATAAATTTATTATCTTTAAAAAAACCGACTACAAATTTTTCTAGACCTTCAATCTCGAGGAACTGCAGAACTTCTTCTCTTAGCTGAAATAATCTGTTGAGACACTCCCCTCGACTTAACCATCGAACTTCTCTAAGCATTTTTATGTCTGAGACCCAGCACTCTTACATTTTAAAAATTTTAAAAATTTTCTGTGGGTAAGTGGGTTATGCCCACCACGTATTCTGTTTATGATTTTCTTTGAGATTTTCACTAAATTTCTACTTAAGAATTTGGAGCAAGGTGCATTGCATCATACATCAAGATTATGTACATTTATACCATGCTTTTTCAGCTGCCCGATAAAACCGTCATAGTTACCAATCATAACGTTTTCTCCATCTGTACACACTCCTGCGAATTTTGTCATATCGACAACTGAAGAAAGCTTTTCATTAACGACCTCGAATAATAACTTTCCAGTTACATTCGAATCAAAGCTTTCTAGAGAATATACGGTTTCAAATATATCATAATTAGTATTTACGCATTGCACGCATTAAGCTTATTGAGATACGTCATTAAGGTCTGTGCTTTCATCTAAACAAATACAAAAAAAAGCATTTTTTTAATAAAGACTTCATCGGAAAACGGCCTACCCTGCCTAACAATCTCCAAACTAATGGAACTTTATAGCTGTGTTTTAAGTTCGGCTGATACAATCTATGTATCTTATGGGCGCCCAATGTAAGTGAACAGTGAAAAACGCTACTCCCTTCTCTCTTTGACGTAGGATGCCGTGAGAATTCACGGCATTTTGATTTTTGCCGTAGAAATATGGCAGCTGATTGCTCTCTCACAACGCAGGGTTGCCAATATCGATATACTCTAGTAATTATCACCTTTTACGTTTCTGTAACCCATTTCGATCAATGTTCTCGACTCAAATTCTCGATTTGATGTCACTCTCACTCAATGTGTTTCTGAAAAATAATTACTCGATTCAATCGATTGTCAGCTGATATGTTCCATTCCATTTCAGTATGAATGCTCGATTGAATGTGTTTCTGTAACCAAATTGAATGAAATACTGTCGATTGGTATTCTCACTTCCATTTGTGGTGATGACAAAAAAATTATTCGTTATGAGCACAAAATTGATGTCCGTTTTACGATTCACTATATAACTTTTCCGGAAAATGCGAAAAACCAGCGTTGCCATATGGTAACCGTGGGTCGCCTAGGGTACAGGTTTTTTGCTCTTCCTTTTTGAAATAAAATCTTCGAAAAATCTTGTTTTATGCATTTTTATTGAAATTTAAAGTAAGAAAAAATAAATTTTATGACAATACAGTTATGGTTTTGTATGGTAGTCTGCAAAACACTTGACGCAAAGTCCAACGTTACATTTTCCATATGCTGTTCGCCCGTTAACGCTACAATTTTCACCCGCACAACGTCTACGATTTGATGGCACTACAAAGTGCCCAGTTTGATCGTACCGGAGAGTATGTTCTACGCGACTTGGTTGCTGGGCATATCTGTGAGAAGTCATGGGACCAAGCGATTTGGCTTTGGTACCATAATGTCTGCAATAGTATACGGCCAGTTGTCGTCGAAATTCAAGTTGCGTCATTTTTGGTTGCTCTTTTCGATGAAGCTGCCAAGCATTTTGAATAGAAGCATCTATCAGCCAGGTAAATATGCTAGACCACCACTTTTTCCCCTGTATGCGATGCGGTACTGGGCCAAGTTTTGATCGAAACGATCTACTCCACACATATGTATATTTGTTATATTCAGTGATCGCACAAGGACGGGGTACGTTTATTCGGCATTTACTCTGCTTTGAATAACGTTGTGCCATTGACTTAGGATTTTCACCAAAAGTGGTAGACAATAAGCAGACAACATTATTATCTTTCCATTTCACCAAACGAATACCAGTACTTTTCATAACAATTGATTCCGAGTAACCTCTATCCATTGATTTAAAATTTTTCTTGTGCATCAGAGGACAGCTTGCAGGAATGCGGTTTTCACGGGATTGTTCCCGTGGCATTATATCCACATCTTTTCAGAAAAGCTAACAAAGGATAACTAGCGAAAAGGTTGTCGAAATAAAACGAAAATGGCAACACTTTCAATGAATCAGGAAAATCGTCAACCATACTGACCAAAGGAGCAGCACATTTTCCAAACTTCGCTTCATAATCTTCGTTTGCACGAGGATTCTTTCCTTGGTAAATTTCGAAGTTCACCATATAGCCCGATGGAGTGCAAAGGGACCAAACTTTATACCCAAAATGTAATGGTTTGCCCTTGATAAACGTCTTACATCCGTGTCTGCCAAAGTAGGAAATCATACTTTCGTCAAAGGATAGATTTTGTTCGGCATGAAAATGATCAATCATTTTTCCTTTTAAATGATCAGTCAATGGTCGCAATTTCCACATTTTATCGGGATTGCCGTCGCCGTTTTTTGAAGATGCATTAGAGTTGTCTTCGAAGTGAAGATTTTGCAAAATTTCCTGAAATATATTTCGACGCATTGTGTTACTCACTAAGCTGTTGCGAATATCTTCATCTATGCTTGGGTTAGGTCTATTCTGTCCGATCGCATACATTACGCTTTGTTCGCAAATGTGTCCCAATAATTCATCATCGAAAAACTTTTCAAATTGCTGATGCGGTAGTAAATAACGACAATCCTCGTAATTTGCATCTGGGAAAATGGGAATAAGAGATGACGCATCATCTTTTATCCATTGAAATGTTGTTTGTTTATTACTTTGTGGCAGTGAAGCATTTGAAGATTTTGGTTGCACTCTACGTAACCGCTTTCTGTCTGGTGATGTACAATTGGATGATGAAGGTTGACCATTAAAATCCATACTTTTATATTCTTTTTCCACAATAACGACGGGCAAATCTTCGATATTTGGAGCTAAAGAATCCAAGATAATTATTATTATGTAAATATGAAGCAATATTGTTTTCAAACATGCCTCCAATTTCATTTTCATCAAAATTTTGTAAACGTCGTCCACTAGCCATTACAACTTCACATCTGCTTTTAAGCTGAGCGGGACAAACATTATCTGGTATTCCCCCAGATTCGTCTTCCGCATCATCTTCACCAGATATATTGCCATCCAGAGGGGGTTCAATATAAATAGTAGCTGGTACATCATCTCGATCACCTGCTTCGTCAAGCTCTTCTATAAAATCAAGCATTTGTTGCAACGATAAACCTCTAAGCAAAATAAAACAAGAACATATTCAGACATTTGTTTAATAAAAACATAAAAATACTTCGTACAAGATCCAAAATGCAAAGAAAATCACAAAAAATTAAATGAAACACGAATAAAAAACCTGTCCCTAGGCGACCCACGGTTACCATATGGTAACGCCTAAGGTAAAATGTAAAAAAATAGTAAAAACCAACTATTTTTTTACCTAACTGAATTCACATTTTATGGTTTATTTATTTAGCTTTCGATTGGTATTAATAATTTTAAAGTCTGTCGAAATATAAGCATTATATAAAAGCACTTACCGACATGCCATATCGAAAAACGAGATTTTTTCACCTTTGCTTTCGTCAACTTATTTTCAGATACGATAATTACTCGAATTGAACTCCCAATAATTCAAATTTCACAATTCTGGAAAGCTGCAAATTTTTCGCATAAGAAAACGGTTTGTAGTTTGTAGTTTTGTAGTGTAGCTTTCAAGTTATTTATGAAAATGTAACATGACATTTTGCGTTACCATATGGTACGCGTGGGTTATTTCGGGTTAAAGCAAATGTAAGTATATTTTTGTTAATATATTATACAGTCAGAGTCATAAGTCTACAAGCAGTCAATATAAAAATGTTTGTTTCAAAATATGTCCAAAATTTATTTATTTTTTTAGTTCAAGTTGTATTTTTCTTATGTATACTGAATTGAATGTAGAATGCTGGCGCCAAGTTTCTTTGCACGTGTTCGCAAGGCAGACGAGTGAACGGCACTTTTCCCTTTCTAGGTAACAATACAAGCGATCAAAAGTCTACGATCACTAAATATACTATGAAGGCGTTACATTGTAAAATTTAAATTGTTGTTCTTTAATAACGAGTTGGATATCCACGGCGCTTTATGACCTCTGCTAACCGTTTTTTCATCGAACCTACAAGTTTCGCTGTTCTCCTGAGGTGTTATTTTAGACCACTATTCTAATACACCCTGCGAAATAAGTATAAAGGCACTACAAAAAGATTTCTTAAAAAAGGAACTTTCTAATATTTTGTGAATTTATTTATGAATTATATTAATGTATTTCAGAACGATTTAAAAAGAAATGAACAAAAATTAAATTTTTAACCCTTTGAGCTCCAAGGAGGAAAAATTAAAAAAAAATTCAAATCTAGTGCGAAATAATTATAAAGGCACAAGAGTATTTTAGTTTCTTAGGTAAATATTTATTAATTTAATAAGAAGTATGTCCTCCGTTATTGTTTAGAACTTCTTCCAAACGCTTTGGCATTGAGTTAATGAGAGAATGAATGTACGATGGCTCAATGTTCCTCCATTCTTGTTGAATTTTTACTTTGAGCTCTTTAATGTTCTTAAATTGACGTCCATGACTGAAAACCTTACTCGCTAGCAGTGACCAGAGATTCTCAATTGGGTTTAGGTCAGGACTAATCGCAGGCCAATCGAGAGTTGGAACTCCGCGGGATAATAGGAATTCTTTTGTCTTCCTTGAACGATGGATTGCTGCGTTGTCCTGCTGAAAAATATATTCTGGAACAGATATATCTTCTCCAAACGATATTAAGACATCATCTAGAAGCTGGATATAATAAGCGGAGTCCATCTTGGTGCTAATGAAGCAGATAGGTGTGGTTCCTCGGTAATTTATTCCCGCCCAAACCATTAGGGAACCACCTCCAAAGTTTCGGCGTTGACGTTTTTGCTTGGCAATGCCTTTCTGGCGCCAATACTTATCTGCACCATCCGGCCCATCCAAATTAAATTTCTTCTCATCCGAAAATATTACAGTTTTCCATTCTTCATCCCAACAAATATATTTTTCAGCAAACCGTAATCTAGTCAATTTATGCCGAGGTAGCAGTGCTGGTTTGGAACATTTTTTTTTCGTAGGAGAGAGTTAAATCTTTTTTTAAAATTTGTTGTACGCGTCGCACACCTACTCCTAAGTCCATTTCTCCAACTATCTCTTTTGCGCTTAAGTTTTCCTTCACTGCAAGCCTGGAAATCTCCCTTTTCGTCCTGTTGTCGATCCTTGATGTCCGTCCTGGTCGCTTTTTTTTCCCATATAGATGGCCCATTTTTATGAAGTTGTCGATGACACAGCTAGATCTGTTTAACCGCCTCGCAATATCGCGATTCGACCGTCCCTCTTCATGACACGCTTCAATTTTTCCCCTTTCCTCAAGGGTTAATGGTTTGCCGCGTGGCATTCTGAAATGTTTACATATTAAATATAAAATACTTGTGTTATTTATTAAAAATTGACTAAAATAAGAGATACTTACTTGTATTTCCTTGTAATGTCAGTATAATTTTTATAAAATATTAATTTTCACACTGCCTTTATACTTATTTCGCACTTACGAACGGTTTTAATCGCGTTTTATTTTTCATACACACACAAGGATGAGCAAAAATTATCGATATTGCCTAAAGTTGCCACAGAATTCAATTACGCATTTGCAAAAAAAAGTTATTTTGTGGGTTGCAAATCAAGAGAGTAATGATAAGAAAAACATCCGCCTTTATACTTACATATTTCGCAGGGTGTATAACGTTTTTAAGCTGCTGTGTACTCGATATTGAGTGATTACCTATCATTCTTTCCAAAAATGCCCGTAAGTGCTCGATTGGGTTTAAGCCTGGTGACTGTGGAGGTGTGCATAGTTGTTTGGGGGCGTTGTAGAGCAGCCAAAGCCGTACGATTTCTGCAGTGAGCTTGGGATCATTATCTTGTTGGAAGTGAAACCTGTTTGTCAATCCTAAGTTTTCAGCTCTCGATCGCATATTACGCTTTAAAATGTCTAAATAAATACACCTATTCATTGTAGTCTCCACAAATTCTAGGTTGCCGGGGCCGCTGGCTGACTTACAACTCCAGAGCATCACCCCACCACCTCTATGCTTCACAGTGGAATAAAGATTGCATTGGTTGAAAGCTTCACCTCGCTTACGCCACACTAATTTGCGTCCTTTTATACCGAATACACAATATTTCGTTTCGTCGCAGAAAAGCACATTATTCCAGAACTCATCTGGCATATTTATACATAAACATTTGTTTGCGAAAACAATTCGCTTTATTCTATTAATCCGTGAAACAAAAGGTTTTTTTCGTGCTACCCTACTATGAATCCCAGCCCGTCTCAAAATTCTTCGCGCAGTAACGACAGAAATATTTTTTGCGAGCCTTTCCTGCACATCACGTGCAATTGCTGATGCAGTTATTCTCGGATCTTTCTTCACCACATTCAGGATTGAGCGACATTCACGGTCCGAGAGTTTCGGTGGGCGACCAGATCTAGGCTTTGACGTGATGATTCCCGTACTTTTGAAGTTTTTTATTACGGTATAGACCGAACAGTGCGATCTTCCAACCAAATGTCCAATTTCCCCAATTGGATTTTCCTTAGTTCTAGAATTTAATGATAACAGTTCTTTCGTACTGATTTCTTTTCGATTAGCAAAAGATTTTACTTCACTTTTCTGATAAATTAAATCAAATACAATAAAATATAATTAAAATTTACTCAAATTTACATGAAACACGCACTAATGCCCTGATATTATTAAGTGTTTGTAGACTTTTGATCGCTTGTATTGTTACCTCGAAAGAGAAAAGCAAGTGCAAAGAAACTTGGCGCCAGCATTCTACATTCAATTTAGTATAAGACAAATACAACTTGAACTCAAAAAATAAATAAATTTTGTACATATTTTGAAACAAATATTTTTATATTGACTGCTTGTAGACTTACATATGACTCTGACTGTATATGAATAGTTAAAAAAGATTTGATGCATTTTCTTTACAGAGAAGAACGTCGGGGCGTGTTACGATTGGCCAAAAGAGGCGGTTACTGCACTTAATGCAGCAGCACTGCAGCGTTGGAAGAGGCCAATTTATGAAACCAAACGCGAGGAAGGAGCACGAAGAGGTTTGGGCTACCGTTGCTGCTGAATTAAATGCATTGGGAGGGTCCCACAAGTTCCCTAATCAGTGGAAAAAGTTAAAACTAAAATATTCTTGTGTATAGCATTACAATTTACATATGTATGTGTGTTGGTTTTTTTTAGTGTTGGATAGACTGGAAATCGGCAGTCAAGAAGCTGCACAATGCCCACAGAGCGTTCGCCAGACGAACTGGAAACCTGCCGTTGCAGGACGGTCCAAAACCGTTGGATACCATGGAACGGGAAATTCTGGAGTTTTTTTCCAGCGACATGATGGACGGTGATGGGCTCACTCCCGAAATTGGTTTGTCGGTGAGTAACGTCTGTCAAAATTTAAAGTTGTGATTATATGTAAATGTGATAATAAAATTGGTGTATATTGCAGACAACTGCTGAAATGGTCGATGTTACCATTGAGGATGAGGGTGATGCTACTGCCAACATTGGGTTGGACGTAAGTAACATATTACAAAACTAAAAACTAAGCTATTTAGTGATCCGTTCGGAATGCAGCTGAAAGAGATTTTGTAGAGACAACACAAGGAGCACATGGGTGTTTTAAATGGAATTCACGATACACTGAGAGCTCTGCTGGAAACCATGACGGAAGGTAACAATTTGCGATAAAATTTGTACGTTCTTTAAATCTCATAAATATTCCTTTTCTTCTAGCGACTGTTGCATAAGGAGTAGGCACAGCAAAATATTCATATTTTCTAAATATTATATTCATTGGTTGGGGCCAAGGCTTTGCGTATGTACACCAGTGGTCGGCAAGTGCCGAGTGCACGCATACAAAAATATTCTTGCTTGTGTGTGTGGCAAAAATACTCATTGCCGCTGTCAAATTGTACACCCAAAAAATTTTGCGCGCAAATAATATATGTATATTTTTTTGAAAATTTCACAGAACACTTTAAAAATAACTGAGAATTATTAGATATTAAAAAATAAAAAATATCAGAACTGCTTTTCGAAAATTTGAAAAATCATTCCCTTGTAAGGGGTAGATGTCTGAAAAAATGTTAAACGTATTTTGAATAATATTATAAAAATGCACAAAGCTAATTCGATTCACCTTGCAGTGCTAGCGCTCCGTAAATTGGCGTGATAGGCCGCGTGGATTATATAAGTATGTACATATGTCATTTTCAAGCTTAAAAATAAAACACACTAATCCACAAATTTGCTTACTTCTTTGTTTATTGTTTACTTCAGGTATTTTTCATTAAAACTAAGAAAAAAACGTAAATGTATTTCATTTCACTAAAATAATAAAAAAAAATAAAAACTTCAATTTGTTAATCATAAAAAGTTTATACATACATATGTAATCCGCACAACCACTGCAGGGTTAAAAATATGAATATTTAATTTAAAAGAAATATTATTAATATTATTTGAAATTATAGGTTAACTTTGCGTTTACTATTTGCACCTTAAGTTTAACCATTAAACAGTTTTTAAAATGTCATCTATATTTACTATATCAGTTTTGTTAAGTTTAATTCTCATGAGGTCTTCTAAATTCGTGTCTGTTAAACGATTCCTATGTTTGCTTTTAATGATTTTTAATACAGAAAAAGCGTTTTCGCACATATAGGTGGTGCCAAACATTGAATAGAGCTTATATATTTCGGTTGTGCAATTCGGGTATTTTTTTTGCGTACTAGTTGCTTCCAAAACTCCTTTCCCGTCGCCAAAGGTAATGAGACATCTTCTATCATTTGTTGTATTTCTTTTGTAATTGCAGGGCTTTGATTTTGTACATCAGAAACATAAGTGTTATTGTGAAGGTCTATAGCCGGTAATATTTTATTAAAATCTTCAAATCTCTTGTTTATGTTGTGAAATATTTCTTCACTTGTTGTAAAGAATTCTTGAAATAAATAATCTGAAATACATAAATTAAGTGATCCAGTTTTCGGCAGTGAGCTTATATTTTTATTTCTTAATATTTGTAATTTTCTTTTGAAATTGTTAATAATTGGAAATAATTCAAATATACATATGTTTATTTTCGCCCTGCAGTGCAAGATTAAGTTCATTAATCATATTACAAAAGTCAGTAAGGAATGCTAGTCTGATTAAAAAATCGTTCTCGCTTAAATGACCCGATAATCTTTTAGAATCTGGAGACTGATCCAGTTTTAAGAACTCTAAAATTTCGCATCGAAGTTCAAAAAACCTTTCTAGACTTCTTCCTCTGCTAAGCCACCTTACTTCTGTGAATAACAATAAATCACCGTAGTCAGCTTCAACCTCCTCAAGAAATGTTTTAAATTTTCTATGATTTAACGCATTGTGACCCCCTCTTATTTTATTTATAATTTCTACACATATTTTCATCACATCATTCAAGCATAAATTTTTAGCAAATAGGGCTTGCTGATGTATAATGCAATGAAATGTTGGCACATCAATATGTTTGGTTAAATGCCCAATAAAGCCCTTCTTTTTTCCCACCATCACCTTTGCTCCATCCGTGCAGAGAGCACTCAATTTATTTTTGTCAATAATTGAAAAAACTCTCTCATTAACAGCTTCCCACAATGTTTTCCCATTTACATGACCATGCAAAGAAACTAACCCAACAAAATCCTCATGAGTAACCAAATTTTCGTGGACTGTTTTCAAAAAAATTATTAATTGGCATGTATTACCTATGTCAGTACTGTCATCTAAACAAATAGAAAAAAAACAAACATTCCTGAAGGCGTTTTTTCAAATCCTCAAATAAAAAATTTTTGCTGTACGGCGATTAAGAGTTCTGGCTGATAATGGAATCGTTTCAACAAGCAAAGCCATATCTTTCCCACTTTGGCCAAAGCAATTTAAAACATTTTCAAAAAGATTTTTTACAAAAGGACCGTCTTCATATGGACGACATTTCTTTGCAAATGCAAGCGCAACAACATAAGAGGCTTTTAATATTTGGCGTTCTTCACAATTTTGATTATGATATGGCTGTTTTAAAAATTTATTGAACACTTTGGCTTTCATTTCGACAAGTAGTTCCGCTCTTTCATCATTTTTGTACTTTTCATAATCAAAATGGTGTGACATGTAGTGCCTTCTTAAGTTATATTTGCTGCATTTTGCTAATTGTGTCGAACAAATGTAGCATTGCGGCTTTTTTAAATAATTTTCAAAAAAAAAAAACATCAATTCCCAAGAATTGTCAAACATATTTTTGCAGTGTATTTGAATTAAACAAGCGCTCATAATGTTGCTTTAAGAAAAGTCAAGCAGAGACTAGCTGCTTTGTGTATACAAATCTCTTGCGTACATGTGAATTGCCGATCGTGTCTGTGTAAAAACACGATTGCAGTCGGGCCCGCGGGTCTATGGACTGTTATTATAATATATATTATAAAAAATAAAGAGTTAAACATAATTTGCAAACAGTATCATTTGGAGTGTTCCTCATATTTTTCTGAACACCACTGTATGTGAATTAACTACAAAAGTGGTTTCTTAAAATAGTATTTCGTTTAGCTCTTCCTTCATTTAAAATGTTAAGTAATGAACCATTGTCTCCATGCGGAGAATTTTCAAGTGGATCAACTTCAGGAAGTGGAAAATTATATCTTTTTCGAATATTATGTAGCGTACAGCATGCATTAATTATTGATCCTGCAAATGAGGGGTTCACCGTTAGGCCACGGTCTTGGGAAAGGCACCCAAATAATTTTTTTAAAACTCCATTAAGGCGTTCCACACAATTTCGAGCTCATGCGTGAGAATCGTTGTAGCTTTGCTGACTAATACTCTCTACATTTCTGAATGGAGTCATTAGCCAGGGCTGCAACGGATATCCAGAGTCTCCAAGCAACCATCCTGTTGACCCATTGGCAGTGTACTCATTCAGCATATGGGACTTTAGTGTACTGCTTTCCCATATGTAGGCGTCGTGCGTACTTCCCCCATATCTTGCAAAGCACGCCAGGATATTAAATCAAAGTCGCACACTAATTGCACATTTTTGGAAAAATATCCTTTTCGATTAATGTAGCAGTGTTCTACTGCAAGTGGTGGCTTCTTAATTTTGACGTGAGTGCAGTCAATCGCTCCTAAGATGCCAGGAAATCCAGTAGCAGTGAAGCCTGGAAGTGAACATAAACATAAGCCAGCTATAAATAACCATTAATCTTCAAGATTATAACACTTCAATTGCCGTTGCTTCACAATATTCTGCTGCTCTAAGGTAGTTGGAAAAATTATGTAACGTTGCGCCATATGATTTTGCAAAATCCATCGGCTTACCATAGTCTTACTTATAGGGCAAACAAATGAAATGATCCTGTAGCATAGTAATGCAGCGCTACACACAACCTAGTGGAGTTTGGAATAAATGTACTTCTTACTGCTGTGTCCATAAAAGGCTCGATTTCCACAAGGAGTGCCCGTACTGCAGTTCTGCTGAAGCGGAATAACTCAAGAAAACAACGCGGCTCGGGAATGCTGAATGGAACTGTCGAGTCCCTTAAAGTGCGCCTTTGTATTCGCAACATATTCCTTCTGTCATGCCGTATTACCAATAAACTCATAGCTGAAACACAATCAATTTTTATTTATTAATAAGAATTAAATATTTGTGCACACATTTCTATAATGCTTACTTTTCTCAATAATAGTTTCTCAAACATGAAGTTGTCAGCCCGATTCGATAGATTTCTTGTCGATTGGCGTTCCATTTCTCTCACTGTTTCATATTTTGTCGACTTATGCCAGAGAACGTACATTTATAGAGAAGGTTCAGGGTGTGCCGATTGTCAAAATGTTCCTCTTTTTGGAGGGGTTGAGTTTTCTATTAGTGGATCTCACCAAAATAAATTATTAGCGGATTGCACCAATATTTAACATGGAGGGGTCGAAAATAACAGAATATATATGTATGTACATGCGCTTTTCGGTTGAGGATTGGTATATTAGATTTTTTTGATATACATATGTATGTTTTCATGGAGGAATTGCGCCAAATGTATTTGCAATATACATACATATGTATGCGCTTTTGGCATATTAGGCTTTTCATATTTATGTTTGTACATAGATTTTTACGTATATATGGATATATGGTATATAATATAGGTAATATATGTTTTAACGGGGAAATCGCGCCAATAGGAACCGCAAAAGCTAATACAAATGTATGTACATATGTGTGTATTTACAATACACCCAACTCTTTTTTTTACACGGTTTGGAAGTTACGCGGTTGATTGTTTTTTTTGTAAAAAAGTCGACGGCGCAAGACCTTTCGGAAAGTAGTCTGACAGTTCAAACCATCGAATAATTTGATGAATATCTTCAGTGATGTTACAGACTTTAGTCCAGTTCATCGCAAATGCAAAAATGCAAAATGCACTTGTTATCAAGTAGCGCGAATAAGTATGTAGTTACATACATATGTATGTAAATATTTTTTCTTTATTTCTCCTCTAGTTTTTCTGCTCTTAATTTTTGATTAGCAGATTTCTTTTGTTTTTTTGCTCTTCCAATTTTTACCTGTATGAGTCATGTATTTTAAGTTTTAATGCTCAATAAAATGCCATATGAACATACAATTTGTATGCATATCTGAAATTTTATAGTTTTCAACATACAGTGGCTCACAGTGAAAATGGTCCACCTGTAACTAAACCCCTTTAACTGTTAAAAACCTAACAAATTAATACATATACCAAAAGTTCTTGTGAATTGGATCAGTTCAGTTTATTCAAATTACAAATTCAAAAAAACATTTTTTTTATTTTATTAATTAATAAATTTATTCGTCAAAAAGGATATCCAACAAAATATTAGTAATAAATTTAATAGCACTTTATTTAATAGTTGCTGTAATGGACCATTTTCACTGTGACATGAATTTTTCTCTTATTTTGTTAAATTCTTATTTTTATGAAAAATGTAATTGAATTAAAAAATGTTTTGTTATATTTATAATTGGAATAAATTGAACTTATCAAATTCAGCAAAATTTTTTGTATTTATAATGATTTTTCAGATTTGCTTGCAGTTGAAAGCACTTGTTTACATGTGGACCATTTTCACTGTGAGCCACTGTAAGTATTTTACACGGTTTTTCGAAGTAAATACATAAGTTCTTTATTTCATCTTACGCGGTTTTCAGATGACATCTAACGTATTCCCCATTTTACTATAGGAAACGCCTCTGTTTTTACACGGATTTCTGAGGAACGTATCTACCGTGTAAAAAAAGAGTTGTTGTACATATGCATATGTTTGCGCTTTTTGGCTGAGTATTGGCATATTCGACTTTTCTGATATATGCTTGTACTTAGATTTTATATATGTACATACATATGTATATGTACGCAATATGCAAGAATGATAGAATACAAGATTACTACAACCGCCATTATGAAACGTCATAGTTACGTGTTGAGAAGAAGAAGAGTGAAAAACTGTCAAATGGCTTGCAAATTGTAAACAGAAAAGTAAACACTTTTGTAAATTCGCAAAATATTATTAATTCTTTCGATTTTAATAAAAAGTTTTAGTGAAGCGATTGAATATTGTTGAGTGAAAAGATTTGGATCATTTCTAAAGAAATATGTATATCGGCCTATTGATAATAAAATTGTCTATTAAGTTGTGATTCAAATGGAGAAGACGTTTCTTGTGTTGTATATAAATATATACATATATTATAAGTTCAGATGTATCAGATGTATGAAATTATGATAAAAGAATTGTGAAATTATTAATTTAGTATTAAATATATCATTTCTTTTGCAAAAAAACACCAATTTTTTGGCAACTTTTCAATCGGCCGGAAAACTGAAAAAACTCGTTTTCGATCCTTTAATTGCATAATAATTATTACAACAAGCCACTGCACATTTCATTTTAAAAAATTAATATATTTATGCTTAGAAATTTAAATAAATACAACAGTACACTTACACTGGTTTTCTTCATTTGAACAATTTCCACTCATGCTACTCTATTTATTGTGGATGTGCCTAAAACTAATTGTATACATATTTTCTCGCAACAATATTCTAAACATTCCTCTGAAATTTTTCCTGCAAATACGAATGAATTAATATTATTTTGGGAATTTCAAAAAGTGTTTACTTTTCTGTTTACAATTTGTATGCATTTCTATGCTTGTTCGTCTTAACGCATAAGTGTGACGTCACGAAATTGTTGCACAATGTGTTTGTTTTTGTAAGAATTGTCAAGAGCTAAACCGAAAAAAACTAACTGTAAACTAGTGTCGTAATCTTGTATTCTATCATTCTTGCGCAATATGCAAGTAGTTAGATTATTATATGTACTTACGTACTACATAAGTTTTTGCGGGGAAATTGCGCCAAAACGAACCACAAATGCATGTGTGGTATGCAGGTGGTTTTTGGCTGAGTGTTTGCATATTAAATTTTTCTGATATATGTACATAGTACATATGTTTTCATGGAGAAATTGCGCCAAATCTAATGATAAAAAGTACAGTAGAATCGAGCAAAATTTGGAAATACAGTAGAATCCGATTTGGAGCGTCCATGTACAGCTTTAAAAAGTTAACTTTAGGTTAACGTTTTTGAACTTTTGTATCTATTTTTTTCAAACCCAACCGTTTGTTTGGCAAGATAAATAATTGTTATGTTTTCCCCGAATTTCTATGTAAAAAATTATTGTCGAAATATTAAAACACTCTTGGGACATTTTGGTTAACTTTTTCGATATTCTACTGTGCGTACATACATATGTACATATATGTATGCAATATGTAAGTAGTTAGTTTTTTCTAATTGGTGGTAATATATGTTTTAACGGGGAAATCGCGCCAAAATGAACCACAAATGTACATATGTATGTATGGTATGCAGGTGGTTTTTAGACGACAAAAGCTAATACTACATGCTTATGTACATATGTATGTATGTATGTAAATGAAAGTGCTTTTTGGATGGGAAGTACTTGTATACATATTTGCGTCAAAACCAACGTTAAAAAGAGAAGAATGTTCATGATTTGAAAAAATTCTTGTACATACATATGTACATACTTATGTATATTATATGCTTAGATTTTTTTTAATTGTAAGCGGTAATGGGGAAATTGCAAGTTAAGCAGAAAATTTTCAACGAAATTTTAGTTTTAAAAAAATTTCGACGCGTGAAGTCTAACTCTACCGTTCGTTAGTTAAATAAAATTATTTTTATTAATTTTTATTAATACAAACTTACATACTTATGTCAGAAAAAAGAAAGTGCCGTGTTCGCGAGTGCCGGTGCACGCGTAATCATTTTTTTCTTTCCCCAGCGATCCGGAGCAGGCAATAAAGTGGGTGGAAAACCTGAGGATCGCACCACCGCTGGACTTACCCGCCCACAATGCATTCGTTTGCATAGAGCACTTTGAACCAAGTGCAGTGGGCGTGAGGAAATTGAGGGCAAATGCGGTGCCAACCCTCAACCTCGGTGAGTTTTTTCATTTTCAATATATGTATTTAATTATTAATTTAATATATGTATGTACATACATATCTAATTAAAATGTGCGAATAGTGTGAATCTCAATCTGCCATCCCGATATCCATTTTTTTTTTGTTGAGTGGGTTGGTGTTGTGTCGTGGTGTATCAAGCTGTTTATTGCAAGGGTGCGCCAGTTTTTCCCGGGTAGAGTAGGTGGAGGCTTATCTCATATAAGCAATGTTTAAAAAAAAATTGTGAATATAGTAAATATAATATAGTGTCTGAATATAGTGATTTAATTATTGTAAAACTTGTGCACTATATTCAGATTTTTGATGAAAAAATATATTTAAAATCGATTTAAAATGTGTGTGCGAATAGTGTATAATAGTGTGAATAGTGTGAATAGTCTGCCATGCTGGTGTATCAAGCTGTATTTTGCAAGGGTGCGCCAGTTTTTCCCGGTATAAGCAATATTTTAATAAAATGTGTAAATATAGTGAATAAATATAGTGTCTGAATATAGTGATTTTATTATTGTAAAACTTGTGCACTATATTCAGACTTTTATGATAAAATATATTTTTTAAAATCGAATTAAAATCGAATTAGATTTTTGATGAAAAAATTTATTTTTGTGTACAATTTAGTGGAGGCTTATCTCATATAAGCAATATTTTAATAAAATGTGTAAATATAGTGAATAAATGTAGTGTCTGAATATAGTGATTTTATTATTGTAAAACTTGTGCACTATATTCAGATTTTTGTAAAAAAAAAAGTGGAAAGAAAAAAAATCATTGCACTGACCAAATACACACATTTGATTGCAGATCTATTCCACTATTCGCAATATTTAGCATTTTATTTGTACGCATAAGTATACATATGCACTTCATCGTTCCCGTTTAACCCTTTCGGGACGGAGTTTTATTTAAAACCCGGAAATAGTCTCAACAAAAATTTCTGCTCATACTGAAAGACTGAAATTTTGTCCTGCATACTCAGAAATCCTAAAATCGTCCTTTTATCCTGGGACATATAATCCCAATAAACATTTACTGTGGGATATAAAATCCCAATAATAGTTTTTAACGACTATTGTAAATTTGAGAAATAAATAAAATCTTAGAAAAATAGCTATGTACATTGTTATGAAATTTCATATTTATTATATATATATAATTATTCCCAATTTTATAAAATGAACTCTAACTTACCCTATAATAGCAAAAAACACCACTAAACAATTAAATGCAACAAAACGAACACTTTTTTATGCAAACAAATGCAAATTTTGTTGATCACGCTTTTATTTCGACCGATTTCAGCAAATTAGTGAAGACAACTGATCAAATTTCACGTATATTGCGAAATACTTTGCGTCTATGCGCTGAAATTTACCGCTATCTTTTTGTTTACAATTAAAAATATACACTTAAATCTGTTTGTGGTACTAATTATATAGGCAATCGCATGCAAGTTAATAACTCTGTTTGAGTTTTGTAAGCAACTACGGGCAACTGCCCGTGGTCAACTGCCTCCTTTTCTTTATTACATTTACAATTCATCTTAATTTGACTCCTAAATAAATATTCGATGCAATCGTCTTTGTATTCTTCTAATTCTTTTTTTATGGAAGTCTTTTTATATGTGATATCATTTAGACATAAAATTTCCTTTTCTTGTATGTTTAATTCTGCTTGATTTATATTCGGTATAGGTTGAATGTATATTGATTGATAGGTCTCTTTAGTAAAACTAGGAATCTTTACTAAAATCACAATATTTTCGTTTTGAGTGACAATTACAATTTTGATCTTACCCAATTTTTCAAAAGGTATATTCAATTTTAAACTATCGTCATCTGAAATAATATCTCTACTTAAGAGGTTATTTTGGCTCGTCATTATGATCTTTTTTATTCTTACGATATTAGTCTCAATATACAATAAATTCCCCAACAGTTTGTTTGTCCACCGTTCCTTTGCTATTTTATTGAATTCTGAGCTAACTGCGTTTATATTCTGAAATAATTTCCTGTAGTGATTGTTAGTATTATCGCTAATAGCTTTAATTTGGTAGTTAAATTTTTCATTAATGTTTTTCTGAACATTGATTTGTTCGATTGCATTGTGCATTGATTGTATTTATTTCTAATTTGCCTTCTATTTCTTGACGGTCTTCGTCGTCCATGACGCCATAAATATATTTAAGACCTGTCCCTATAATATTAACTAATCCCCTTTTCTCAATTCTATGATGTGGGGTGAGTGTATATACATATCTGAGTTCTAATATGCTTAATTTTAGCCATTACAAGCGGATTTGGTTCTTTTTCTTTGAGTGTCATTTCCTCTAAATTGTCAACTATTTCTTTGTACATTGTTGTATTAATAAGATATGTAATTCTGTCGTATTTTTCAACCAACTTTACTTTTTCTAGGTTCAGAAGGGAATATCCATTCCCGTGATTGAGATCCATGATTTCGATTTGAGCTGTGATGAATGGCATTGCCGTATAAAGTATGATGATGTATAACATTGTGAACCTAAAGAATTTAAAGATTTAATATTATCTTTATGTATTATTCTGATTCTGTTTTGTATTTTAATTGTATTTCCTAAATCTTCTAATACTACTTGTCTTTTGTACTTGAGGTTCAATTTATTTCTTTCCCCATAAATTTTTTCATAAATAATATCTCCTTTCTGATAACTTTTCTGAAGCCTTTTCTTGTTATGATGCTCTAGCATTTTGCAACACATTTTTCATATTATCGTGAGGCTCTTTATTAAATAAAATGTTGCAAGGTTGTTTTTTGAGTAGAATTTTGGCGGTTGGTTGTGCGATGATCGTCGTTGGAGGCCGTGTGTGAGGTTTAGATGAAATAAGATGCTTTTGGCGAAATTTCTGATTTACAGAAATGTTTTGATTCTTTTGTTTTATGAGGGGCTTTCAGCGTTTTTTATGTGGACGTATGTTTGCTTGTTGTTCGCTCGTAATCCGTTTAGACGAGGCGCGTTCGATTGGCAGTAGGCACAAACACACACTCGAAATTTTTTCAATAATTTTCTAAGTGGCGCTGAGATTTTTTGATTATGTGTCTCTTTTTGGACTTAGCGTTTTTTGAACTTTTTTTTTTTACTTTTCTCCTCAATTGAGGATACTTGATTGTTTTTCAAACGGTAACACGGGGATTTTTTGTCCCCTTAGATGGTTACCGCCAAAATTTATTGTTACATTTTGGTCCGCCATAGATTATTTCATCTCCTGGCAGGATCGCCTGTTAATAACTCTGTTTGAGTTTTGTAAGCAACTACGGGCAACTGCCCGTGGTCAACTGCCGTGGGCAACTCCTTGTGGTCAACTGCCTCCTTTTCTTTATTACATTTTCTTAAATACAATATTTTGCTTAAGCCTAGATACAAATATTAATCTTACATTCTAGGAAGTATATCTACAATCCACTTGAGATAGGACATATGTAGGTCATACATATGTTATAAGTGGGAAGATTCATCTTACAATCTATGAGTTACATTTTTGGACCACCTAAGGCGGACAGTAATAGAAAGTACCATATGGGTTACATATTTATAACAGAAATACAATATGTTCATGTAATATGAACTGGTGGTATTAACTTGCACAGTAAAGAAAATACGAAAGTTAGAAATTTGGTGGGATGTATTATCCCAGTAGTCCCGAAAGGGTTAAATATTGCACTGCTAACTAACACAACTTTCTTTTATACATACATATGTACATATAGATTTATAATATAGTTGTGTCTGAATATAGTGATTTTATTATTGCAAAACTTGTGCACTATATTCAGATTGTTAAAATGTAAAAACTTGGGTATTCAATATATCGAGGTGTTTACTATTTAGAGTGGGCACAGTTGTACAGACTACTGACGTCCGGAACACGTAGAGCGCGACAGACTGCAAGCGACATTTGTGAGATATTAAAATACACACGTTCTTATTAAGGCAGCTGCACAACTATATAACTGTGTCCATAAGAACGTGTTTTTATATATTTCACAGATACAGCTGCGCGTCAATGATGCATGTTTGTGAGTATATTAATATATACACAAAATATGTTCTTGTATGTTTTTAAGCATGTACGCATTTCATTGTACATTTAGAGTGTAGTGCTTAACAACATATACATATCGTCACTGTGTCCATAAGAACGTGTGTTATCTTATTGATTTTAATAAATTATAATACATACTTACAAATGTCACTTTTTCAGTCTGTCGCGCAAATATAAACCAGATTTTAACCAATGTGTAAATTTTTTTCCATACATAAGTATGTCAGTATGATAGTTTTGTTCCGATGCATTTAAATTATCACAATGAAAATGAATATCCGACCATGTACATATGTATGTATTATATATATAGAAAATACTATATATAATTTGGATACATATGTACATACATACTATAAAATTCGATTCTCATATTATAATTGCTCAATGCTACGCATATTTGTACATATTAAACATGTAGTTTAACAAAAGCACCTATACATACATATGTACATATCGTCACCTAAAATGCAAAATAATGTATCATCAAAACATTCGAAATTGATTATCTTATTGATTATGATTTTTCAAATTATAATAAAATACTTATATAAGAATATTTTATATATTGTAAGGTCACTATCAGCTGATGTTATGTAAACAAAGGCACAGCTGAGAGGTGCCACTGTAGAAACGTCCAGTGTAGTCCGGGGTTGAGTTTCTATTGGAATCCAAGATGGCCGACTTTTAACCGGAAAATGGTTGCATTGCGTTATTTTCTTAAAATTTATGGAAAAGTTGTCCCAAAAATATTGGTTATATATAAAAGTTTAATATATTTTCAAAAGAAAATCGTTTTATTTTAATATATATTCTTAAAGATGAGAACAATATGAGCAAATACGTGAAAAATTAAGTTTTTTTATTTATGCCTCTTTTTAACTTACCACAGTAATAAATGTTCACCACAGAAAAATGTTACGAACAAATAAGCAACCATGCCGAATAGTGGGGTTCAGATTATGCTCATTCACAGCCATATTTACATTTTTGCCAACGAAGGTTTTTGCAAGACAATTTGTTTGAGTTTATTTCATGGTTAAATGCTTTACGATGGTTTATTTAGTTTTTTGAATCTGGAAGAAGTGTTTACAAATTTCCCTTGGGACGATGAACAACAGATCGGCTGATATTTCATTGCAATAAAAGTACGAAATAACTAAACATGGTCTCGTTAATATTGCTGCTTAATGGGCGCTGTTCCAATTTTATGATTTAAGAGAAGAAAAGGCGATACGGGATGCTGTGAAGTACTCAACTGTAGTTAACAAATTAGTTGGTCGTGAATTCGAGACAAAATTTTAAACTCAATAAACTCGTGGAGGGTGCACGTCGCATTGCTAGGTAAGCTAAAATTAAACTTGATTTCAAAAGATTTACCAAGTATTTTTAAATTTTTTTATAGAATCAGCAAAGGAGCTGGTGTAGAACGCTAGTCCCAAACTAATGAGCTTTGTGCTTGAGGATGGAAGCAACTTTTTGAAGAGCAAATACTACTGTGAGCACATTCGAATGTTGCACAAGCTATTGTCAATTGCGCAAAGGATCCCGATTCTGCTGGTCAGGTTAATCAAGCTGTTGGGTAGGTTTTGAGCAATATTGAATATACATAATGCTAAACACTTAACACCCACCTTGCAGATCAAAGCGTTACCAGTTGAGCGAATTAATTGACTGGTTTCATCGTGTTATGCGCAAAATATGCGCATATCGTGCTGCGCAATATTATGATGCCGAATTGGAAGAGTGGGAGGAACCAGTTCCACCAAAATCGACAGAAGAACTACGTATGTTTGCATAAAACTACTATAATGGCAACAACGCTAACAACAACCAAGCAAATATAAAACAACACTCATCAAATGAAAGTTGGTGGCGTTGGTGGCCAAGCAGCGATTTAAAAAGAAATATTTGCATCTACGCGAATTACAATTCGTCTTTACATCTAGTGAATTATGAATATGAAAGTATATAACTAATCGCAGTTATTTGTTTTTATTATTGCATTTAGTTTTACTTTGTGAACAGCAAAACTGGCGGACCCTTTTTCTTCCGATTTTATAATTATAAGCCCAAATAAGAAGTAAATTGTAACTAAATGTTTTATTTAAGTAGATTTTATTTATTGTTTCTTTTTTTTACATATTTTTGTGCCTATGTTGCATTTTCCACACCACCATGAGGTATGCAACTAGGCGCGTTACCGATTTTTTTGGGTGTTCGGTTCCCCCGGAGGCCTATTTGCACCCATATACCTTAAAACTAAGTAACAAATATTTACAGAAAATTAAAATTGAAATTAAAAATAACAAAAACAATTCATTTTGAAAAAAACGTAACAAAAACAATTCATTTTGAAAAAAACGTAACAAAAACAATTCAAAAATATTGCATAATAAAATATATAAAAATACATACATAATATTTAATATGTACATATGCCAACAGTGGAGATCTAACAACAGCCTGAAAAATTTCAAATGATATGTGGTGGGAATGGGGGGGGAGTTCTATGAATAAAAAATGCGGAATGTGCCTAATAGCAAGAATATACGAGTGTGCATTCCTATCGTAATATTTAATTGAGCACTTCAAAATATCAAAATTAAATTATGTTAATAATTTATAACTCGGACAACCATTGAAGATTTTTTTCAGACAAACACCCGGACAAAGGACTACAGACAAATTTTACATGTGTGTAACACATAAAAATTTCACATGCTTGAAAGCAGTTGTGCTCGTCTGTTTATTAAAAATTTTTTTATTGAAAAATACGTTCTTATCCTAATGAAAAGGCATTTAAGAACGTCTGGCTGAGAATTAGCACAGCAATAAAACGGCTCTATGTGTCCCATTTTTTCAAATAAACATTTTGAAAACCCACGGACATGACAGCAAGAATCAAAATTCTCGCAAAATATTTCCTCCATTTTTTCGAGGAAGTTTATAAAATCTGCAGGTGGTTTGACCAGATTGCAGTCGTTATATTCTTTTTCCATAGAAAAAAGAAAACGAGAATCAGTTTCTTCTTCGAAATGAGGAATCGGACTCAAACAACTATGAAGTTTTAAAAACTTTGAATACATATAGCCGCAAAAATAAACAAATGAATTTTGTTTCAAGAAAAAACTTTCACTTAAATCAATTTCCGCGATTTCAATATTTTGAAGTGGTTCTAAGGGTGGTCTTGGCAAACTTTGAAAGGTTTGCCAAGAAAGATCATTAATCAAAACGTCGTTGCAGACGCTTTGAAGGGCGCTAGAACTCAAAGCTTCCCATTCTTCCCTAGGCAGAGGTTCGCAATTTCCCTTAGTCACGTAGTTAACAGTCCTAAGGCCCCAGGATTTTCGGAAAAGACATGAGAACATGTACGGAGTAGTTCTCACGTTATTTCCGCCCCCCCTACGAATCTGTCCGAAATAATGTTCAAGTCTGTCTTGACAAAGATTTCTTGTCCTAATATTTGCGAATCCTTTGGTGGACAAGATCTTCCACAAATGTCGTAAACCTTTTATGTTTAGAAGCCATCCTTTAATAAATGAAAATGTATTCGTGATATCACGACCTACGCTATCATTGACTTTCAATGATTTAAAAAAATTCTCGGCTTCTAAGAGAAAGTTATTTTGTTCCGTACTACTGAAAAAAGGATCATTAAATTTTCGTAGGGCTCCAAGCCTACTACTATTAAATATATTAAAAATTTTATCAAAAAAAAGAACAAATTCGGCGGTGTTGAAGAAAGTTGGAGACTTAGAAATATTTAATTTCCCGGAGCTATATAACGCGAACATTGCACTAGCAACCGTGTTGCTGAAAACCTGTGTAGCTAAATGCACACTCATTTTTTCAAAAGTTGATGGCCTAAGATGAGCCGAAGTTATCTTAGGCGCACACCTAATACTTTGTTGAGCGTCTTGCTCATGGAAGTGAATTATATCACTCCATTTCACAAGACGTCCATTGAAACTAACTACGTTCTTGCTATTTTGCAAACAATTTCGCGCACTTTTTATAAGATGTGGAGAATCGTAAAAAAATACGATTTCTTCTCCATTCACTATAAAAAATGGCCTATCTTCTGTTACTCCTACAACCCGGGCAAAATGCACAAAATTTGACCCTTGGTCACACACAAAATGGCAGGGGTGAAGACCTATCCCCTGAAGTTGTGTCACAACTTCGAATACGTATTGTTTTAAAACATCTCCTTTGCATGATTTATGCACAAAAAAATAAGCAAGTGGTTGAGACCAAGGCTCCCCACCTATGCCTTGAACCATAAGTGTTAAAACACTTGAAGCAATTCTGGAGGTACGATTTTCATCACCATAATCCTCCAGACCTACAATTAAATCCCTATACCTATCATACTGCAAATGGGTCTTCAAAGACATTTCATCGCAGCAAATTGACACGTATTTCTGGTCACTAGTAAAGCCACGGCTTCGAAGTTCCAGAGTTTTTATGCTGCTATACGTGCAACCAGGACTTCGTGGCCAACTTTGAATAAATTTGGACAAAGTTCTTTGTGATGGCCAATTAAAATAGGGCTGTAAATACCTGTATGCTAGAGGTGACAAGAAATGAACCCCCAGAGCTATGGTTTTTAACTCCCTATCGTATCTATTACCGTGAAGATTACGGTTATTATTAGATAAACTATTCCTCACACATGCAGCAATATGTGGAGGCAATTTGCTACATAGCTCAACAATTTGCCTATTCTCACTATTTTCAATAGACAAACTGTTTCCTTTTAGGGCCTCAATTTCTCTTTCCTTCTCTTCTAATTGTCTTTTTAATTCTTGCACCTCATTTTCTAAATTAATATTTCTTTTTTTTAAGCTAACTATTTCGCTAACAAATTTTCTTTTCCTAGGTGTCCTTTCACTTAGGTACGCATCTGTTTGCGTTTTGCTATTTATCGCCCTATTACCTAAACTTCCTAAAGGTGAGGAATATGAGTGTTCCTCAAATATATTGTGGTGAAGGGACACCTTCTCATGCACTTCATGTGAACGCGAAGTACAGTCTCCTACCTCGTCACCGAAAGTGGTGGAAATAGACTCTATATGACCTAAAGTATTTTCATTGTCCTGTTCGTCAGGTTCGCAAAAACTATCTTTAACTAAACTACCACAGTCCGAAACTATCACCACTGTTGGCATTAACAAATTTTTATCGGGGACTGCCCCTTTCGATAGTCTTAACCTATTTTGGTGGTGGAGCGAAAAATGCCTATCGCAGGCATACAAATTTTTATTATTTAAATGGGATACACCAAGAAGGTGCATCCATTTCATCCGCCTAAAAAGCAAAAATAAATAACAAATATATTAACATACAATAAAAAAGTTAGTATTGTTAGTATATTATTAAAAAATAATAAACTAATATTTAAAAATATTTAAATATAAGTATAAAACAATTATTTGTAAAAAGTCATCGTACAAATACCAAGCCAGCTGTACAAAAAAATTAAGCAGCGGAAAAGTATTATTATTCATATCAAGAAATAAAAGCAGTTTCAACAAATATTCGTAAATAAAAAATACATACGGGTACTGTTTGTACAAGTAGATCCACAGGGGAGGTAATTAAGAGACTCTCCCACTGTATGTCGGTCGGCTTAATTTTGGCTGAAAAATTATGAAATCAAATATACATAGTTACAATATATTAATTAATATTTGACCACAGCAGTTTTATATTATATTTATTACTCATAGTCTGTGTTATATTATTTGTGCTTCAAATTGAAATTTTTATTATCAAGGGGAACATCTGCGTGAAATTTTGAATAAATTATTTTTTGTTTTCTCATATTTTGATTACTCAAACTTTTGAAGTTAAAATAATTTTTTTTTTTAATTTTCATATACTATAATTAAATAAAAAATATATTCAAAAACTAATTATGAAATCACAAAATAGGGTTTCACTAAAATTAGCATAGGAAGTTATATAATTAATATTATTATTAATTATTTATAATAAACCCGGAATACGAGGATTGCAGTACACACATTCATATCCATCTTTCATTTAATATTATAAATCAATATAATAATATTATAAATGTGATAGGAAGTATGCATGCATTCACAATCCCAAAAAAAACGTGTTCACCTTTAATCGTTAATGAATTTTTCACTGTATTGAATTATTTATTATATATGCACCCAATACGAAAAATAACGTATGATCAAAAAATTTTAAATTGAGTGTCTTATTGATTACGCTTCACCACTTCAAATTACAAAAATAGTATTACATATCGTCACCTGAAATGCAAAATAACGTATCATCAAAAGATTCGAAATTGAGTGTCTTATGAATTACGCTTCACTACTTCAAATTACATACATAATATTACATATGTTCAGCATTTTCTGGTTCTGCGATAAGATATAAACCAGTTTTAACCAATATTAAAATTTTGTTTCACTCATGTTCCATTTTATTTCATGTTTCATTCATGCCACTGTAAATATCCGAAAATGTTGTTACGTTATTTTGCATTTCAGGCGACGATATGTACGTTCAACAGTTTCAGGTTCTGCACTCAGATATAAACCACTTTTAACCGATATTAAATTTTCTTTCACTCATGTTCTATTTTATTGCGTGTATAAATAAGAAAATAAAATTAAATATTCTACTTACATGGGCATTTCTCGCTCCCCAGGAAATTTGTGCAGCCGTAACGAGCCTTCACACCCTAATACGCATTTGCGAGGCATTTTCCTTCTGTAAAAAAGATTAAATTAGTAATTGGCTATAATTTAACTTATAGCATACTAACCTGTCGATTGATCTCAACGGGAACGGGATAGGATTGACCTGTGAAAATAATAATAAAGTAATAATTATATTTAAAACTTAAATAACTTACTTTTAAAATGACCGTCCGTCAGTTTGAATATTTTCAAATATAATGCCAGTATTGCTATTGAGCATGGCAAAATAGTGTTGCGTAAGCTAATTTAAACTCTTTTTTTACTACTAAGTATCTACTTATGTAGATATTGCAAATTCAAAAAATAATTATTTTAAGAATCATTTTTATTTAAAAACTTAGTTTGGAACTAAAAATAAATATGGTAAATCTGTTAGGATGGTCAAACACTCCATTTGGGAACGAGTAGGATTCCTGATCGCCGGCGTATAGCTAAATTCTGACATATAAAACGTGTATGTAGTTTGTGATTACAAAAATGTATACTTAAAATATAGGAAACATGGCTATTATAATTTTCTCTTGATTTATCTTACAATAAAAAATTGTGTTTTACTGCTCAGACGAATTATTATAGTATGTAATATCAAACTTTTCTACAATAGTTATCTCTTATGGTCCACTCATTATAAAATATAATTTCCAATTTGTTCATGAATAAGTTAACTAAAACGCTTAAAAATATATAGCATATTTATCTATATCATGAAGGTATAATTAATTTTTTTAATAACAGCTATAAACATAACTCTATAACAAAAATTGAAAATAGTATTTATAAATGAACAAGTAAAGTACTATAAATTTATAATTTAATATTATAGCATTTTCGCTTTCTGCAACCCGTTTTGACCTCTCGCCACCCTTATTCACCAGAGGTGGCCATGACGTTTTATTGTGAACGTACACTTGAGGGGTAGGTTAAGGACTGTGAATGGCTCTTTTTTCTACGGTGAATGGGACTTTCCTTACTCCTCTATACCATGGGTCTGGAGACTGTGTAGGCCATTTCATGACCTCAACCCTGTTCCTCTGAAACCAGTGCTGCGCCAACTTGCTTGTGTGCTTTGGGTCATTGTCCTGCTGGAAGACCCAAAGTAATCGCATTTCTTCGCTAGCAAAAGGGAGCATGATATCCTCCATAATTCGAACATACACAGTACGATCCATGATTTCTTTTATCCAGTATATCGGTCCAACACCATAAAATGAAAAACATGCCCAAATCATAATACTTGACCCTCCATGTTTAATAGTTTTAGTTGTGTATTTCGGGTTGTATTCGGAACTAGCGGGAGATCCTCTTGCACCATGCAACACGATTTTGGATTCATCTGTCCACAAAATATTTCTCCATTTCTTAAGGGGCCATTCCAAGTGATCGTTCGCAAACTTAAGCCTTTGCGCTATATGCTTCTTAGTCAGTAATGGCACCTTTCTTGGGCTATGAGCTGCTAAGTCCTGTTCCCGCAAACGTCTACGGATAGTTTCCACGCTTGCTTCCAGCTGCAAGTCACTCTTGATATCAGTTGCAGGTGCGAAAGGATTACTTTTCGAGTATCTAACCACACGATTGACTAATTTAGCGGTCATTGCGGGTGACCGTCCATGTGTTTCAGGTTGGGATTTATATTTTAACGCGTTTGAAATCATTGTCGGTGAACAGCCGATAATTTCTCCAACTTCTTTGTAAGTTTTCCCGTTTGAAATTAGTTTTTTGATAAGGTTGCGCTGTTCAGCGGTGCAGTGCTTTCCTCGTCCCATAGCTGAACGATCTTTATCAGATTATCACAAAAACTTATGAAAATACATCAAAAAATGCATTACTTACCTTTTTGTAAATCTTGGACACAAATAAATATTTTTTATGAATTTTTCGGAAGCTCACTCCTTGCACTACTATTATTTTGACCGACTCAATAGCCAACACATTTGAAAGTAAATGAAATAACGACTCCACGTGCTAACGTATACAGTTATAACGGCACTTTTTTTATTGAACTCTGTCTATAAAACATTATATTAAGGAGAATAAAGGGCAAAGAAGAAAACGCGAAAAAATAGAAACATTTAACTCTGTGCAGTAGTAGCACTACTATTATTTTGACCGCAACTGTATGTCCACCAAATCATATAATTTCATGCGTGACGATTTAGGTTTCTCTTTGCCGAGCAAAAGTTCCCTTTTGAGATGGCGCCCCATAAAATATGTATGTTGTTCCTGGCTTCGATGCCAATGTCATAACAAATTTAGGCAAAACCGCCAAAAATATGTCCGATCTAGAACGTAATTGCGTTCTTTTATTTGATGAAATCATCATAAAGTCCGACCTAACTTACAATAGAGTTAGAGATATTATTGATGGGTCTGTAGATTATGGGGACGACCATCGCGAAATGAAAATAGGCAATAAGTGTTTTTTTTATGGTAAAAGGGTTAAGTTCAGGTTGGAAATATGTACATACATATGGGTTTTCATACTATATTTCCAAAGGTGGACTTACTATTCAAAATTTATCCGAAATTTTGAATAAAAATATCACAGCACTAAAGTCCATTGGACTTAATGTTAAGGCTTTGGTCTGTGATCAAGGGGCTTCAAATTCTTCGATTTTTAAAACGATAAGAATTAATGTAGGAAATCCTTTTTTCATGCACGATGGTTCGAAAGTGTATTGCTTATATGACTATTGCCATCTAATTAAGTCCGTCCGCAATACGTTGATGAAATATGATATTTCAACTCCTGATGGAATAGTCAGTTTTAGTGTTATTAAAAAACTATTCTCTATTGACCAGAGCAATACACACTTTAAAATATGTCCGAAACTTACGGAGTCACATATGTATTTATCCCAGCGGTTTTGAAAAAATGTCAGTGAAACGTGCCACTCAGGTTTTTAGCAATTCGGTCGCGGCTGGCATCGAAATGGCTTGTAGCCAAAATCTATTCGGCAGTGACGAATATTTATTAAAATGTGTAAAGCCTACGCAGTTATTCGTCAAGAGAATGAATGATCTCTTTGACGATTTAGACTGCAAGCAATTTAATTCCAAAAATCCGTAAAATGTCCGCTCATAAGAAATGAATTCGGGAAGGTCCAACGCCTCTATGATCACATTGAATTTTTACGATCCATTAAATTACATGTCGGGGCTCGGGTTAAATGTATTGATGGCCTTTCCAATACTATTAGGGGTATGCTAATGTTAGCAGAAGAACTCTTTAGGGAACAAAAGGAATTAAAATATATATTCCTTGGGAAAATGAATCAGGATGCGTTGGAAAATTTCTTTTATAGAGTCCGAGCGAGTCAGGGTATTAATACCCATCCGACTGCCCATGAAGTGCAATATATTGTAGGTCGCCTAATATCTATGAAGATACTTAGGCAAAATTTTGAAAATAAGGGTGCCAATTGTGAGGATGATGACGATGTCAATTTAGATTGGAATTTAGACCCCGAAGATCGTCATCTAGATGTACAGGGAAACGAACCGGAATCTGAGCAACTCGACCTGGAAGCTTTCACTATTCCAGACGAAAATTTTGTTGAAGAGGACGACAAAGCTGACGTCCAGATCAAGCGGTATTACACTGGCTATGGTATTTACCAAAAAATTCTGTGTAAGATCCATTGCGAAAAATGCACCAAAGCAATGACGAAGACACAAAGCGATTTAACGCTGTATTCGGAGGCCCTCATCAGAGCAAAAAATTACAAGGATGACAGCGATTTAAGGCTGCTCAATCCTAGTGATAGGGTCTTCGAAGTGTGTCGACTGCAAATGATGTGATACGTCAAGCTCTTCAACGAATATGCTCATCATTCCAATGTTCGTTGTTTAATGTTGTCCGCTATACAACAAAAAACCGAAAAGGTTTTTCCTCAATGGTTTGATCAAGCCGATGAGTGTTTCGCACACATGCTAAAATTGTTAGAGTATTTAGTGACAGTACTCCTTTTCAAAAATTCAAAGTGGTTTGTATCTAAAAGAAGAGTTAAATAGGGAACGACATCGGAAGCGCGATGAGAAAATAAAAAAAACTTAAAAGTAAGTTGCAAGTCAGAACCCTTTGGCTAGCGAACATCTTACTTTTGGGTAAGTAATGATTTACATAATAATAATATATTAACTTTTTTTAATGTTTTTGACTTTATTCTATTTACAGGTTTTTTCTATTTTCAGTTTTTTTTTCTATTTTCAGTTTTTTTTATCTTTCCAGGTTTTTTGTTTCTTTTTCTAACGTTGCAACTGAGCCTAGCTTTTTTAAAAAGTAATATTAATTAAGATGAATTAAATTTAATTCATCCTGGTTAATATTATTGTTTAAAAAAGCAGGTGAAATTAAATGACTTAATTTCATTATTAAGTCTTGTGAGAAATTTCCATTTTAAATGGAACATTTCGTAATTCAGTTTTAAATTTAATTTTTTATATTAATAATTAATTTAATTAAAATTTTTAAATTGTTAGTTTTAAGTAAAATCATTTCAATAAAAATACCTTACATATTTAATAAAAAAATAAAAAAAAGTTGTCTTTATTTAAATTAATTTAACTAAAATTTTTAAATTGATAGTTTTAAGAAATAATATTTCAATAAAATTATACATATTTTATAAAAAATAAAAAAAAAATTGTCTTTATTTAGAATAAAATCATTTTGGATTTGTTTCAGTTCATTGTCATGCAAACCAACAATTGTATATACATATATGCATGCATATGTAAATTTGTATAGTAACGTCGGCACGACAAAAAATAAACATACATACATTTGTTTCAACAGAAGCATACACACTTTTACAAACATACATCGCATATGAGCAAGCGCAAAATCAACCCTTATTCGTGTACAACGTGGCACGCGCTAGTCAATATGTATAAGTTACATATTTGTATATATGTATACATTCCATGACAAAAACAGTCAATCCCGGTTATGTGCCACAATCAATGATGCAGATATTTGTAGTAAGTTAAAAATAAAAATATAATATGGTACATAAGCGACTGCGGATACTTAAATGAGTCGTACTTAAAACAATAATTTCTAGGTATTTCAAAAACAAATCGTGAGATGCAGCAAGATATAATATAAGCTGTTAAGAGTGATGAGGGAGGGATTTGACTTTCATTTAAGCGGAGTACAACTTAACCGGGATTGACTGTGCACAAAAATCAGAAGAATATTGAATATTTTCTCTGAAAAATTTCTTGAATTGAAAATCGACAAATAATCTATGTTGTCAATTTTATTCTAAAATATTTTAATACTTATTTTTGCTGGGTTGACACTTTTTCCTTCCCATACATTTCAGAAATATATTCAATTTATGATTTTTAGATTTTGAAATCGTCGCGAAAAAATGTTTGTAGGCAAGGCATGCTCGGGGAGACGTAATGGCGTCTGCTTTTATGAATGAATCGAATATGCTTTTTGAAAATACGTTTGCGTTCATCAATGAAAATTTTGTTGTTGTGTAATTTACTATCAATTTTGACGTCGAAATTCGGCTGCCATATTGGTTTCTGATGCTTTTTTAAACGATTGTTGTTTTTGTAGAACAATATTTGTAGTTTTTGAGGGTGACATATTCACATGTGTACGCATATAAGTATGTATGTTGTGTATGCATTATTTGTGTGGGAATGTCGTACGCACATATTTACATGTCTACGCATATATGTATGTAAGTGTGTATGATGATGCTTGAGGCGATTGTAGAACAATATTTGTAATTTTTGCGGGTGACATATTTACATGTGTACGCATATAAGTTTGTATGATAATGTTTGAGACGATTGTAGAACAATTTTGGAATTTTTGCGGGTGACATACATACATACTTATGTTGGTATGTTTGTGTATTCATTATACGGCAATGTTATATGTATGTTCATATAAAGTTATGTGAAAAATAATGACAGTGACCTGCAGTTAATGAAGTTAATGTACATCCAGATATGTGAGGAAATTAGCGGCAGTTAACTAATCTTATTTATTGCGAAAAAATTAAAAATGAGTTTTTTTTACAGTTTTACACATATTTGGCTATGTTTTGTATTTTATTTGCAATTATTTTAAATTGACGATATTAGGATGTGAAAAAAATAAGGACACTTTGCGATTAATTAAAAAAATACAATATTAAGTAAAAAAAGTAACTGGTTTTCACTCAGAAGTTATGATATTAATTAATTATTAATTTAATATTTTGTTATTTAAAATTGACATGTTGTACAATTTTGTTCTTGTTTTGTTTTTAAGCATCCCTGCCCTTATTATTTTTCACATAACTGTACATTAACGCGAATTGAAAACATAGATGAGTACAAAACTACATACATATATATGCGTATTGAGCAATGGCAACATTTTTTTTTCTCCGTTTTTACCACGGGCTCAACTGTTCACACATTTTGCTTGCTAAGGAAGGAAAAGGAAGGAAGGGGAGTAGCGTTTTTGACTGGTTGTGCTATAAGTATTCGTTTTTAGGTAACCAGTCAGATATTTTTTGCAATAAAATATATATTTTTGGTACGAAGTTCCTTACGGCAGGCTTGGAGAAGATAGGGATTTTGCTGCGTGACCTAACTGAAAAAAAGTGATAGTAAAACCGTTAGAAAAAAACCGTAAAAATCGAAAAATCGAATAATTAGGCATGAAAATCTGTAACATAATTTTGTATGCAAATTAGTTTTGGGTGAGAATTGTGCTTGCACTAAGTACGTTTATGGGGAGTTGAATTGTTGCATATTTTTTGGCGTTAGAAAAAAGTTAGGCTGTTCACGGGAAGGTGGTTATCGGGTTATGTGATTATTAGATTAAAAATAACCTCTATGCTCCGTGAACATCCTGTGTATGGTTATTTGCTTATTTTTACACAAACAGCTGTTCATTGTTTAGAATTTTATTTCAATGAAATTCCTACTTAGAAAATGCCTAAACAAAGTTTAAAAAGCAAAATAATCGAATTTAAAATAAGTTCTGCTATTCAGGAAATGGACTTTATTGAAGGTGTGCGCTTATTAAATTATCCGAATTTTAAGCGTTCAAAAAATTCTTTGTATAAATCACAATGCAATGGATGAAGTATTAGAAGAACTGCTAGAGGATATAACTTTAATCATCTGTAGTAGACGGGGAGATGAACTCCATGTTCCGAAATCTCGGTTTTAATTTGCTGATTGTAAACAAAAAACAGAAGTTAATAGCAGATTTTCCTTTAAGAAAAAAGAAAATCTAAATGGAAATGCCATTCGCTTAGTTGCATTTATTTTTTGTGCTGCCATTTAGTAAAATTCCAACGACTTTCTAAGACTATAATAAGCAAACAACCACATAATCTGTAAACAAGGGCTTAGGTTGTCCAAGTTGGTTATTTTGTCATACCGCAGTTTGTAGTTGTTTACTTAATCACATAACCACGTAACCCGATAACCACCTTCTCATGAACAGCCTAAGTATTAATTGCATACTTTTAGGCGGGCTCTAACTAAGCAAACAACCACATAATCTGTCAACAAGGGCTTAGGTTGGTCAAAGTTGGTTATTTAGTCATGCCGCAGTTTGTAGTTGTTTACTTAATCACATAACCACGTAACCCGATAACCACCTTATCATGAACAGCCTGCAATTGCATACTTTTAGGCGGGCTTTCTTCACCCTGCACATTTCTTCACCATTGAAAAAGTTTACGTTGCGCTTTTGTGAATAAGCTTTAGAGCTTTGAATGTGTCATTGTGTTGCCATATTCTTTCAATTCGTTTTCCTTAAAAAATCAGGTGCGACAGTCGTATACACCAGCGAGTACTGCATAATACCTTTCTCTTTCTCCCTCTTTCTTTCGTTCTTTCATTCCTTCTCTCTCTATTTCTATGTAATTTTATGGTGTCAAACAAAAATAAAGAGACATATTTTTTGTTATTTTAGTTATAATTTGAATTATTTTTTATTTTACGTAATTCATTATTTCTTAAAATCTTAAATTTTCTTAAAACTTATCTGTACTTAAATAAAAAGTAATCAGCAAAATTTGAGAGAAATATCAAGACAACCTACATACATAAAATTAATTTTTTTTTTTTGCAAATTGTATCGATTCTACATTAGCCGAAGGAACTTCGTTCCTACCTGGTGTCCCACGACACCACATTTCTTTTTTCTTTAAAAAGACATTTTCGTTCTTTTTCATCTAAATAATTAATAGTATAATGAAAATTAACAAAATGTCTTTTAAGGATATATTCACTATTATCTTTAAAAGACTTGGAACATAAAAGGTATTGCATGGCACTACGGGCATTTAGAATCATAAAATTTTTATCGCAGGGCATATTTGGTTTTGCGCAGAGAACGTATATTTATAGAGAAGGTTCACGATGACGAAAATTTAGGGATATTTCAATTTTGGGATATTTACTGTTTTCGATGAGCGTGTTTCACCACAGAAAATTATTAGCGTGTTTCACCACTTAACATCAGGGGACACGAAGTATGTACATATGTATATATTTTAAAATTGAGATATTTTATGATGAATTCCATAAAATCTTTGCAAATATACATATATGCGCATACATAAATAATTCAATAAGAATTTAGGTATTACTACCTAAATATGCATTTTATATACATAAGTAGGTTTGGTACGACATACATATACATATGTATGTATTTACATACTTAAAAAAATACTTGCTTTGGTCATTAAACTTTTCGATATCATGTTAAAAGACCAAGCGGTCGCACATTTGCCCATATATGTACATATGTATTATTATGTGTGCATATAAACAAATATAAGAACCATACGCATAATGTTCGTAAATTTGTCTACATGCAACAAATGTATGTAAATATGTACATACAACGCTTCATGCGATTTCCGTTGACGCGAACAACCAATGGCGAAGCTCATATTTTTTGCTTTCATGTCAAAGAGTCATGTGCTGAACACTATGAGTTCGACAGACTGCAAACGACATCTGTCAAATATTAGAATACACATGTTCTTATGGACACAGTTATGTAGTTCTGCAGCTGCTTCAATAACTGTGTCAATAAGAACGTGTGTATTGTAATAATTGACAGATGTCGCTTGCAGTCGGTTGCGCTTTGTGTTCAGCACTTCAATGTGGCCAAAGCTGACGCGTAACAACATTGTGTTGTTGGTAGAAAATCCGAGCTGTGCCGAAAACACAAACGAACGATCGCCAATTGCCACTGCTTCCCTTGCCGCTGTACCAGCTTCGCCGACAAACCAGCGTAGATATATTTGTTTGTGTGTGAGCTTGCATACATATCGACGCAGATTTTTGCGAGTCACGGAAAAATATTTTAGACAAATATTGTAAATCGACAACGGCTATGTTGCCACTTTTGTCACTTCTTTCTGTGAAGAGCATCAGAAAGTTGTTCAATTTATGATTTTTAGCTTTTGCCATCGTCGCGAAAAGACGCTTGTGGGCAAAGGCATGCTCGGGGAGATGTTACGGCGTCTGTTTTTATGAATGAAGCAAGTTTGCCTGTTGAAAGTGCGCTTGCGTTCATGAATGAAAATATTGTTGTTAGGTGTTTTTCTACAAATTTGGGCATCGACTGTTTGGCTGCCATATTGACTTATGACGCCGCTGATGCTATTTGAACCCATTGTTGTTTTTGTAGAACAATATTCGTAATATTTGCGGGTGACATACATATCTATATGTGAACGCATATAAGTATGTATGTTGTGTATGCATTATCTGTGTGGGAATGTCATACGCACATATTTACATGTGTACGCATATTTGTATGTTGGTTTGTGTATACATTATTTGTTGGGCAATGTCGTGCACATATGCATATGTACATACATATGTACATATAGAGCAGTGCGCTCACGCTTTTTACTGATAAATGATAATATCACGATTTGAATTTGAATTGTACTTACATATGTATGTATGTAACTATGTGCTAATATGTAGATGCGTATGAAAATTTAAATGAAGAAATGTAATTTACAGACAATATTCTTGTAATATATTAAGTTTTTTAGGATATTATGAAATGGGCATATTTGAAAAAAAAAGTGGCAAAAACGATATGTCATAAATATATATATATAACGTATCCACATACATATGTATGTATGTACATACATATTTGTGAATTTATGACATACATATGTACATATTATCAAACATACGAAATTTTTAAAAGGTATCTCTTATTTGTACATTACCTACAAATATTACCTTGAAAATAGCATAATTTAATGATAATGTTATCAATTTTGAACGAATTCAGAAAAATTCGCAAAATGATATTCATATCAATTAATATGATTGCATGTAAACGTATAAAAATATAAGCGAAAGGCCAACATACGTCTGTAATAGCAATGTATATTTCTGAGCATAATTTTCATTGAATGCTTAGCTCTGTTCACGCGCCACTGTTAAGATTTCTCCTTCTGATCTTGCATTTTGTTTATTTTTTACGGTGAAACACGCTCATCGCATTTTGTTATGCCAAAATTAACAGGGGGTCGAAAATAGCAGAATTGAGCTTTTTCAGTGATAAATGAGAAAAACTATGCTAATTTCAATGTTCAGAAATGTACGCTTACAGATGCGGATATTTACAATGCGCAAGCGACTATGTAGTACATATGTATATAATTTATATTGGCTATTATGATTTTTCGATTAAGTTAAGTGCTTACGAGATATTCATCGTCAAACATCAATGCATATTAATGTGGATCAAAAAAAATCTTAAAAGTCATATGCATTTAATTATGTACAGTGGATCACAGCCAAAATGATGCAGCCATCTGAGAAATTGTAAAGCATGCTTAATAAAAAATATAAAGCCAAAATTGGTTTGTTTATGAGTGCCAATTATTAGTGGCAAATGTATTTTTTTAAATATTATTTTTAAAACTCACATTTTACACTTATTTCATTTAATAAATACAAAGAAACGAATTCAGCCTTAAATTTTACCTCACAGCGAAAATGATGCAATCTCTAAATAAGCAAATACATAAATAAATAAATAGATTTTTTTTAACAAAACTTAAATTTTCGGTTGATCAATACTTCGTAGGATAACCTTTGTTATCTATGACAGCTTTCATGCGCTTAGGCATCGATTCTACCGATTTGTTTGTGTAGTTTGTGGATATTTTGTTCCATTCAGCTTCCAAAGCAGTTTTCAGATCAGCCTGATTTCGAATTTCATATTTTCGAATCTCTCGCTCCAAAACTGACCACAGATTCTCAATAGCATTTAAATCTGGAGATTGTGCTGGCGGTTGTACCACATGTGGGCAGTTCCAAATAAGCCAACTTGGGACAACGCCCGATTTTTGCTTTGGATCGTTGTCCTGGTAGAATCGAAAACCTTCTCTAATATTTAATTTTGAGGCACTTTGTAACAAATTTGCTTTCAAGATATTCAAATACATAGTTTTATCCATAGTACTGTCAATGAAAGCCAAATTTCCAACACCAGCAGAGGACATGCAACCCCACACCATTACATGCCCTCCACCGTGTTTTACAGTGCTCCGCGAATTCTGTGGATGAAGCTCTGTATTTGGCTTTCTCCATACGTAGCTCTTACCATCTCTTCGAAAAAGGTTGAATTTACTTTCATCTGCAAAAATTACGCTAGTCCAGAACCTTTCATCCTTACATAAATGCTCTTTAGCAAATTTTAGTCGTGCACTTCGACTTTTTGCGCTGATATATGGCTTATTACGAGCTGTGCGTCCATTGAAGTCTGCTTCCCTAAGGATTCTTCGCACGGTTTCCGGGTGGCACTTCTTTCCGAGATATTTTTCCACATCATTTGTCAATGCTGGAGCACTTAAATGAGGGTTTTCCCGTATTTTCCGAACTATCCAACGAGAATCAACTTCATTAAAAATTTTATTATGGGAGTTTTTAGTTTTATTTTCTACACAATTTTCAAGAATGTAGCGTTCAATGATATGTTGAACAGTTCCGTGGCTCAATTTCAC
>NW_026094772.1:0-32925 GCF_024586455.1 Bactrocera neohumeralis | reverse complement strand
CATGTTTTGTGTATACACATCTAGCAGTCGATATTGAGTTGCTTCATATCATTGTCATCAAATATTTAAATTAATTAACCTTCTTCATCTTACTGAATTTGGCATAAAGCCATAAAGGCAGTGCATTTCGGAGAAATCGACAGTCTTATATTCAGGCATATAGTCGATTTTCTTGTATAATATATACATATTTAGCAGTCGATATTGAGTTTCTTCAAATCATTATTTTAACACATTGAAGTTAATAAACCTTCTTCATCTTAGTGAAGTCGACGTTAAGCCATAACGGCAGTGCATTTGGAAGAAATCGACAATCTTATATTTAGGTATAGAGTCGATTTTTATACTCTCGCATACAATGTTGCTAACGAGAGTATTTAGTTTTGTCATATTGACGGTTTGTTTGTAAGTCAAAACTCATTAATATATACCAAATTTAACGTTAATCGAAATCCTTTTTCATCATTGTGTCCGTCCGTGCAAGCTGTAACTTGAGTAAAAATTGAGATATCATGATGAAACTTGGTACACGTATTCCTTGGCATAAGAAGGTTAAGTTCGAAGATGGGCCAAATCGACCCCATGCCACGCCCACAAAATGGCTATTAAGGTATAAAGTGTCTTAAGTATATAAGATATTAAGTCGATTTGGCACAAAGGATCGCATTAGGGAGGGGCATATTTGGACCCAATTGTTTTGGAAAAGTGGGCGTGGCCCCGCCCCCTACTAAGTTTTTGTACATATCTCGGAAACTACTATAGCTATGTCAACCAAACTCTACAGAGCCGTTTTTTTAAGGCATTTCCATATACAGTTCAAAAATGGAAGAAATCGGATAATAACCACGCCCAAATCACTAAAAGTGCGTTAACCGACTCATAAAAAACGTCAGAAACACTAAATTTTACGGAAGAAGTGGCAGAAGGAAGCTGCATCCAGGCTTTTTTTAAAAATTGAAAATGGGCGTGGCCTCGCCCACTTATGGACCAAAAACCATATCTCAGGAACTACTAGACCGATTTCAATGAAATTCGGTATATTATGTTTTCTTAACACCCTGATGACATGTACGAAATATGGGTGAAATCGGTTCACAACCACGCCTTCTTCTAATATAAAGCTATTTTGAATTCCATCTGATGCCTTCTCTGTATAATACGAGTATAAACCTTAGGAACCAATGATGATATCGGAATAAAACTTTACAAAAATACGGTATTTGAAAAATATTTAAATGACGAATATTACGGTATAAAATTCAGGTGACAAAACTTAGCCCTTTTCTTGTTTTGAATACATATTTTTAACAATCGGTATTGATTTGCTTCAAGTCATTAATGTAACAAATTTAAGTTAATTAACCTTTTTCATCATACTGAAGTTGACATAAAGCCATAACGGCAGTGAATTTGGAAAATTCGACAATCTTATATTAAGGTATAAAGTCGATTTTTTGTATATACATATTTAGCAATCGATATTGATTTGCTTTAAATCATTAATGTAATATATTTAAGTTAACTAACCTTCTTCATCTTACTGAAATTGACATAAAGCCATAACGGCAGTGCATTTGGAAGAATTCGACAATCTTATATTCAGGTATAAAGTCGATTTTCTTGTATATACAAATTAAGCAGTCGATATTGAGTTGCTTCAAATCATTATCATCAAATATTTAAATTAATTAACCTTTTTCAACTTGCTGAAGTTGACATAAAGCCATAAAGGCAGTGCATTTCGGAGAATTCGACAATCTTATATTCAGGCATATAGTCGATTTTCTTGTATAATATATACATATTTAGCAGTCGATATTGAGTTTCTTCAAATCATTATTTTAACACATTGAAGTTAATAAACCTTCTTCATCTTAGTGAAGTCGACGTTAAGCCATAACGGCAGTGCATTTGGAAGAAATCGACAATCTTATATTCAGGTATAGAGTCGATTTTTTTGAATACATATTTTTAACAATCGGTATTGATTTGCTTCAAGTCATTAATGTAACAAATTTAAGTTAATTAACCTTTTTCATCATACTGAAGTTGACATAAAGCCATCACGGCAGTGAATTTGGAAAATTCGACAATCTTATATTCAGGTATAGAGTCGATTTTTTTGTATACATATTTTTAGCAATCGGTATTGATTTGCTTCAAGTCATTAATGTAACAAATTTAAGTTAATTAACCTTTTTCATCATACTGAAGTTGACATAAAGCCATCAAGGCAGTGAATTTGGAAAATTCGACAATCTTATATTCAGGTATAAAGTCCATTTTCTTGTGTAATATATACATATTTAGCAGTCGATATTGAGTCGCTTCAAATCATTATTTTAATACATTTAAGTAAATAAACTTTCTTTATTTAGTGAAGCCGACGTTAAGCCATAACGGCAGTGCATTTGGAAGAACTCGACAATCTTGTATTCAGATATAAATTCGAATTTCGTGTATATACATATTTAGCAGTCGATATTGAGTTGCTTCAATTCATTATTTTAACACATTTAAGTTAATAAACCTTCTTCATCTTAGTGAAGCCGACGTTAAGCCATAAGTATAAATTCGATTTTCTTGTATAATATATACATTTTTAGCCGTCGATATTGAGTGGCTTCAAATCATTAATTTAACACATTTAAGTTAATAAACCTTCTTCATCTTACTGAAGTTGACATAAAGCCATAACGGCAGTGAATTTGGAAAATTCGACAATCTTATATTCAGGTATAAAGTCCATTTTCTTGTATATACACATTTGGCAGTCGATACTGAGTTGCATGATATCATTGTCATCAATTAATTAAGTTAATTAACCTTTTTCATCTTACTGAAGTTGACATAAAGCCATAACGGCAGTGCATTTGGAAGAATTCGACAATCTTATATTCAGGTATAAAGTCGATTTTCTTGTATATATACATTTTTAGCAGTCGGTATTGAGTTGCTTCAAATCATTATCAACAAATTTAAGTTAATTAACCTTCTTTATCTTACTGAAGTTGACATAAAGCCATAACGGCAGTGAAATTGGAAGAATTCCACAATCCTATATTTAGGCACAAAGTCGGTTTTCTTGTATATACACATTTAGCAATCGATATTGATTTGCTTTAAATCATTAATTTAACATAACTAAGTTAATTTACCTTTTTCATCTTACTGAAGTTGACATAAAGCCATAACGGCAGTGCATTTGGAAGAATTCGACAATCTTATATTCAGGTATAAAGTCGATTTTCTTGTATATACACATTTAAGCAGTCGATATTGAGTTGCTTTAAATCATCAACTCACATATTTAAGTTAATAAACCTTTTTCATCTTACTGAAGTTGACATAAAGCCATAACGGCAGTGCATTTGGAAGAATTCGACAATCTTATATTCAGGTATAAAGTCGATTTTCTTGTATATACATTTTTAGCAGTCGATATTGATTTGCTTCAAATCATTAATGTAACAATTTAAGTTAATAAGCATCTTAATTGACATAAAGCCATAACGGCAGTGCATTTGGAAGAATTACAATCTTATATTCAGGTATAAAGTCGATTTTCTTGTATATACATCTTTAGCAGTCGATATTGATTTGCTTTAAGTCATTAATGTAACTTAATTAAGTTATTTAGCAATTTACATCTTATCGTAGTTGACATAAAGCGATAACGGCAGTGCATTTGCAAGAATTTTACAATCTTATATTCAGGTATAATGTCGATTTTCTTGTATATACAAATTAAGCAGTCGATATTGAGTTGCTTCAAATCATTATCATCAAATATTTAAATTAATTAACCTTTTAAATCTTGCTGAAGTTGGCATAAAGCCGTAACGGCAGTGCATTTGGAAAATTCGACAATCTTATATTCAGGTATAAAGTCGATTTTCTTGTATAATATATACATATTTAGCAGTCGATATTGAGTTGCTTCAAATCATTAGCATCAAACATTTAAGTTAGTTAACCTTCTTCATCTTACTGAAGTTGGCATAAAGCCATAACGTCAGTGCAGTTGGAAGAATTCGACAATCTTATATTCAGGTATAAAGTCGATTTTCTTATATAATATATACATATTTAGCAGACGATATTGAGTCGCTTCAAATCATTATTTTAATACATTTAAGTTAATAAACCTTCTTCATCTTAGTGAAGCCGACGTTAAGCCATAACGGCAGTGCATTTGGAACAACTCGTCAATCTTATATTCAGGTATAAAGTCGATTTTCTTATATAATATATACATATTTAGCCGTCGATATTGAGTTGCTTCAAATCATTATTTTAACACATTTAAGTTAATAAACCTTCTTCATCTTAGTGAAGCCGACGTTAAGCCATAACGGCAGTGCATTTGGAAGAACTCGACAATCTTATATTCAGGTATAAATTCGATTTTCTTGTATAATATATACATTTTTAGCCGTCGATATTGAGTTGCTTCAAATCATTATTTTAACACATTTAAGTTAATAAACCTTCTTCATCTTACTGAAGTTGACATAAAGCCATAACGGCAGTGCATTCTGAAGAATTCGACAATCCTATATTTGGGTATAAAGTCGATTTTCTTGTATATATGCATTTAGCAGGCGATATTGAGTTGCTTCAAATCATTAAAATCAAATATTTAAGTTAATTAACCTTCTTCATCTTACTGAAAATGACATAAAGCCATAACGGCAGAGCATTTGGAAGAACTCGACAATCTTATATTCAGGTATAAAGTCGATTTTCTTTTATATACACATTAAGCAGTTGACATTGACTTGCTTCAAATCATTATTGTAACAAATTTAGGTTAATTAACATTCTTCATCTTACTGAAGTCGACGTAAAGCCATAACGGCAGTGCATTTGGAAAAATTCGACAATCTTATATTCAGGTATAAAGTCGATTTTCTTGTATATACACATTTAGCAGTCGATACTGAGTTGCTTCAAATCATTAACATCAAATATTTAAATTAATTAACCTTTTTCATCTTACTGAAGCTGACGTAAAGCCATAACGGCAGTGCATTTGGAAGAATTCGACAATCTTATATTCAGGTATAAAGTCGATTTTCTTGTATAATATATACATATATAGCAGTCGATATTGAGTTGCTTCAAATCATTATTTTAACATATTTAAGTTAATAAACCTCTTTCATCTTACTGAAGCCGACGTAAAGCCATAACGGCAGTGCATTTGGAAGAATTCGACAATCTTATATTCAGGTATAAAGTCGATTTTCTTGTATAATATATATTTTTAACAATCGATATTGATTTGCTTCAAATCATTAGTTAAACATATTTAAGTTAATTAACCTTTTTCATCTTACTGAAGTTGACATAAAGCCATAACGGCAGTGCATTTGGAAGAATTCGACAATCTTATATTCAGGTATAAAGTAGATTTTCTTGTATATACATACACATTAAGCAGTCGATGCTAAGTGGCTTTAAATCATTATTTTAACATATTTAAGTTAATTAACCTTCTTCATCTTACTGAAGTTGACATAAAGCCATAACGGCAGTGCATTTATAAGAATTCGACAATCTTATATTCAGGTATATAGTCGATTTTCTTGTATATACACATTTAGCAGTCGATATTGAGTTGCTTTAAATCATTATTTTAACATATTTAAGTTAATAAACCTTCTTCATCTTACTGAAGTTGACGTAAAGCCATAACGGCAGTGCATTTGGAAGAGTTCCACAATCTTATATTAAGGTATAAAGTCGATTTTCTTGTATATACACATTTAGCAATCGATATTGAGATGCTTCAAATCATTAATTTAACATATTTAAGTTAATTAACCTTCTTCATCTTACTGAAGTTGACATAAAGCCATAACGGCAGTGCATTTGGAAGAATTCGACAATCTTATATTCAGGTATAAAGTCGATTTTCTTGTATATACACATTTTTAGCAATCGATATTGAGTTGCTTCAAATCATTAATCAACATTTTAAGTTAATTAACCTTTTTCATCTTACTGAAGTTGACATAAAGCCATAACGGCAGTGCATTTGGGAAGAATTCGACAATCTTATATTCAGGTATAAAGTCGATTTTCTTGTATATACACATTTTAATATTGAGTTGCTTCAAATCATTATTTAACATATTTAAGTTAATAAACCTTCTTCATCTTACTGAAGTGGACAAAAGGCCAAAACGGCAGTGCATTTGGAAGAACTCCTTATATTAAGGTTTAAAGTCGATTTTCTTGTATATACACATTTTGCAAACATTATTGATTGCTTTAAATCATTAACATATTTAAGTTAATTAACCTTCTTCATCTTACTGAAGTTGACATAAAGCCATAACGGCAGTGCATTTGGAAGAATTCGACAATCTTATATTCAGGTATAAAGTCGATTTTCTTGTATATATATACATTTTAGCAGTCGATATAGTTGCTTGAATCATTATTTAACATAATTAAGTTAATTAACCTTTTTCATCTTACTGAAGTGCACATAAAGCCATAACGGCAGTGAATTTGGAAGAATTCGACAATCTTATCTTCAGGTATAAAGTCGATTTTCTTGTATATACACATTAAGCAGTCGGTATTGAGTTGCTCCAAATAATCATACTCACATATTTAAGTTAATAAACCTTTTTCATCTTACTGAAGCCGACGTAAAGCCATAACGGCAGTGAATTTAGAAGAATTCCACAATCTTATATTAAGGTATAAAGTCGATTTTTTGTATATACACATTTAACAATCGATATTGATTTGCTTCAAATCATTAATTTAACATATTTAAGTTAATTAACCTTCTTCATCTTACTGAAGTTGACATAAAGCCATAACGGCAGTGCATTTGGAAGAATTCGACAATCTTATATTCAGGTATAAAGTCGATTTTCTTGTATATACACATTTAGCAGTCGATATTGAGTTGCATTAAATCATTAATTTAAATATTTAAGTTAATTAACCTTTTCTTCATCTTACTGAAGTTGACATAAAGCCATAACGGCAGTGCATTTGGAAGAATTCGACAATCTTATATTCAGGTATAAAGTCGATTTTCTTGTATATACACATTTAGCAATCGATATTGAGTTGCTTGAAATCATTTACTTCACTTATTTAAGTTAATTAACATTGTTCATTTTACTGAAGTTGACATAAAGCCATAACGGCAGTGCATTTGGAAGAATTCGACAATCTTATATTCAGGTATAAAGTCGATTTTCTTGTATATACATTTAGCAGTCGATATTGAGTTGCTTCAAATCATTAAACATATTTAAGTTAATTAACCTTCTTTTCATTTAGTGAAGTTGACATAAAGCCATAACGGCAGTGCATTTGGAAGAATTCGACAATCTTATATTCAGGTATAAAGTCGATTTTCTTGTATAATATATATATATTTAGCAGTCGATATTGAGTCGCTTCAAATCATTATTTTAATACATTTAAGTTAATTAAACCTTCTTCATCTTAGTGAAGTTGACGTTAAGCCATAACGGCAGTATATTTGGAAGAACTCGACAATCCTATATTCAGGTATAAATTCGATTTTCTTGTATAATATATACATTTTTAGCCGTCGATATTGAGTTGCTTCAAATCATTATTTTAACATATTTAAGTTAATAAACCTTCTTCATCTTAGTGAAGTTGACATAAAGCCATAACGGCAGTGCATTTGGAAGAATTAATCTTATATTCAGGTATAAAGTCGATTTTCTTGTATAATATATACATTTTTAGCCGTCGATATTGAGTGGCTTCAAATCATTATTTAAACACATTTAAGTTAATAAACCTTCTTCATCTTACTGAAGATGACATAAAGCCATAACGGCAGTGAATTTGGAAAATTCGACAATCTTATATTCAGGTATAAAGTCCATTTTCTTGTATATACACATTTGGCAAGTCGATACTGAGTTGCATGATATCATTGTCATCAATTAATTAAGTTAATTAACCTTTTTCAACTTGCTGAAATTGACATAAAGCCATAACGGCAGTGCATTTGGGAGAATTCGACAATCTTATATTCAGGCATAAAGTCGATTTTCTTGTATAATATATACATATTTAGCAGTCGATATTGAGTTGCTTCAAATCATTATTTTAACATATTTAAGTTAATAAACCTTCTTCATCTTAGTGAAGCCGACGTTAAGCCATAACGGCAGTGCATTTGGAAGAATTCGACAATCTTATATTCAGGCATAAAGTCGATTTTCTTGTATATACACATTAGCAATCGATATTGAGTTGCTTTAAATCATTAACTTAACATATTTAAGTTAATAAACCTTCTTCATCTTAGTGAAGTTGACATAAAGCCATAACGGCAGTGCATTTGGAAGAACTCGACAATCTTATATTCAGGTATAAGGTCGATTTTCTTGTATAATATATACATTTTAGCAGTCGATATTGAGTTGCTTCAAATCATTAAGTTTAACATATTTAAGTTAATTAACCTTCTTCATCTTACTGAAGTTGACATAAAGCCATAACGGCAGTGCATTTGGAAGAATTCGAAATCTTATATTCAGGTATAAAGTCGATTTTCTTGTATATACACATTTAACAGTCGATATTGAGTTGCTTTAAATCACTAACATCAAATATTTAAAAGTTAATTAACCTACTTCATCTTGCTGAAGTTGACATAAAGCCATAACCGCAGTGCATTTGGAAGAATTCGACAATCCTATATTTGGGTATAAAGTCGATTTTCTTGTATATATGCATTTAGCAATCGATATTGAGTTGCTTTAAATCATTAGTTTAACATATTAAGTTACTTAACCTTCTTCATCTTACTGAAGTTGACATAAAGCCATAACGGCAGTGCATTTGAAAGAATTCGATAATCTTATATTCAGGTATAAAGTCGATTTTCTTTTATATACACGTTTTAGCAGTTGATATTGAGTTGCTTTAAATCATTAATTTAACATATTTACGTTAATTAACTTTCTTCGTCTTACCGAAGTTGACGTAAAGCCATAACGGCAGTGCATTTGGAAGAATTCGACAATTTTATATTCAGGTATAAAGTCGATTTTCTTGTATATACACATTTAGCAGGCGATACTGAGTTGCTTGGTATCATTATCATCAAATATTTAAATTAATTAACCTTTTTCAACTTGCTGAAGCTGACATAAAGCCATAGTGGCAGTGCATTTGGAAGAATTCGACAATCTTATATTCAGGTATAAAGTCGATTTTCTTGTATAATATATACTTATTTAGCAGTCGATATTGAGTTGCTTCAAATCAGCATTTTATCACATTTAAGTTAGTAAATTTTATTCATCTTACTGAAGTTGACGTAAAGCCATAATGGCAGTGCATTTGGAAGAATTCGACAATCTTATATTCAGGCATAAAGTCGATTTTCTTGTATACATACATTTAGCAGTCGATATTGAGTTGCTTCAAATCATTAAACAAATATTTAAGTTAATTAAATTTTTTCTTCATCTTACTGAAGTTGACATAAAGCCATAACGGCAGTGCATTTGGAAGAATTCGACAATCTTATATTCAGGTATAAAGTCGATTTTCTTGTATATACACATTTAGCAATCGATATTGAGTTGCTTCAAATCATTATTTTAACATATTTAAGTTAATAAACCTTCTTCATCTTACTGAAGTTGACATAAAGCCATAACGGCAGTGCATTTGGAAGAATTCGACAATCTTATATTCAGGTATAAAGTCGATTTTCTTGTATATATATACATTTTAGCAGTCGATATTGAGTTGCTTCAAATCATTAATTTAACATATTTAAGTTAATTAACCTTTTTCATCTTACTGAAGTTGACATAAAGCCATAACGGCAGTGCATTTGGAAGAATTCGACAATCTTATATTCAGGTATAAAGTCGATTTTCTTGTATATACACATTTAGCAATCGATATTGAGTTGCTTCAAATCATTAATTTAACATATTTAAGTTAATTAACCTTCTTCATCTTACTGAAGTTGACATAAAGCCATAACGGCAGTGCATTTGGAAGAATTCGACAATCTTATATTCAGGTATAAAGTCGATTTTCTTGTATATACATATTTAGCAGTCGATATTGAGTTGCTTTAAATCATTATTTTAACATATTTAAGTTAATAAACCTTCTTCATCTTACTGATGTTGACATAAATCCATAACGGCAGTGCACTTGGAAGAATTCGACAATCTTATATTCAGGTATTAAGTCGATTTTCTTGTATATATATACATTTAGCAATCGATATTGAGTTGCTTAAAATCATTATTTTAACATATTTAAGTTAATTAACCTTCTTCATCTTAGTGAAGTTGACATAAAGCCATAACGGCAGTGCATTTGGAAGAACTCGACAATCTTATGTTCAGGTATAAAGTCGATTTTCTTGTATATATACATTTAGCAATCGATATTGAGTTACTTTAAATCATTTATTTAACATATTTAAGTTAATTAACCTTCTTCATCTTACTGAAGTTGACATAAAGCCATAACGGCAGTGCATTTGGAAGAATTCGACAATCTTATATTCAGGTATAAAGTCGATTTTCTTGTATATACACATTTTCGATATTGAGTTGCTTCAAATCATTAATTTAACATATTTAAGTTAATTAACCTTCTTCATCTTACTGAAGTTGACGTAAAGTAACGGCAGTGCATTTGGAAGAATTCGACAATCTTATATTCAGGTATAAAGTCGATTTTCTTGTATATATGTTGTATACGGTCGATATTGAGTGTCTTTGAGACATGTATTTAACATATTTAAGTTAAATTACCTTCTTCATCTTACTGAAGAAGACATAAAGCCATAACGGCAGTGCATTTGGAAGAATTCCACAATCTTATGTTAAGGTATAAAGTCGATTTTCTTGTATATACATATTTAGCAGTCGATATTGAGTTGCCTTAAATCATTATTTAACATATTTAAGTTAATAAACCTTCTTCATCTTACTGAAGTTGACATTAAGCCATAACGGCAGTGCATTTGGAAGAACTCGACAATCTTATATTCAGGTATAAAGTCGATTTCCTTGTATAATATATACATATTCAGCCGTCGATATTGAGTTGCTTCAAATCATTATTTTAACATATTTAAGTAAATAACCCTTCTTCATCTTAGTGAAGTTGACGGCAGTGCATTTGGAACAATTCTTCAATCTTATATTCAGGTATAAGGTCGATTTTCTTGTATATACACATTTAGCAGTCGATATTGAGTTGCTTCAAATCATTATCATCAAATATTTAAGATAATTAACCTTCTAGATCTTGCTAAAGTTGGCATTAAGCCATAACGGCAGTGAATTTGGAAGAATTCGACATCCTTATATTCAGGTATAAAGTCGATTTTCTTGTATATATACATTGTAGCAGTCGGTATTGAGTTGCTTCAAATCACTATTTTATCACACTTAAGTTAGTAAACTTTATTCATCTTACTGATGTCGACATAAAGCCATAACAACAGTGCATTTGGAAGAATTCGACAATCTTATATTCTGGTATAGAGTCGATTTTCTTGTATACACATTTTTAGCAATCGGTATTGATTTGCTTCAAATCATTAATGTAACATATTTAAGTTAATTAGCAATCTTCATCTTACCGAAGTTGACATAAAGCCATAACGGCAGTGCATTTGGAAGAACTCGACAATCTTATATTCAGGTATAAAGTCGATTTTATTGTATATACACATTTAGCAGTCGATATTGAGTTGCTTCTAATCATTAAGATCAAATATTTAAGTTAATTAACCTTCTTCATCTTACTGAAGTTGACATAAAGCCATAACGGCAGTGCATTTGGAAGAATTCGACAATCTTATATTCAGGTATAAAGTCGATTTTCTTGTATATACACATTTAGCAGTCGATATTGAGTTGCTTTAAATCATTAGCATCAAATATTTAAGTTAATTAACCTTCTTCATCTTACAGAAGTTGACATAAAGCCATAAAGGCAGTGCATTTGGAAGAATTCGATAATCTTATATTCAGGTATAAAGTCGATTTTCTTGTATATACATATTAAGCACTCGGTATTGAGTTGCTTCAAATCATTATACTCACATATTTAAGTTAACTAATTTTCTTCATTTTACTGAAGTTGAGATAAAGCCATAACGGCAGTGCATTTTGAAGAATTCGACAATCTTATATTCAGGTATAAAGTCGATTTTATTGTATATACACATTTAGCAGTCGATATTGAGTTGCTTCTAATCATTACCATCAAATATTTAAGTTAATTAACCTTCTTCATTTTACAGAAGTTGACATAGAGCCATAACGGCAGTGCATTTGTAAGAAGTCGATAATCTTATATTCAGGTATAAAGTCGATTTTCTTTTATATACACATTTAGAAATCGATATTGAGTTGCTTTAAACCATTAGTTTAACATATTTAAGTTAATTAACCTTCTTTATCTTACTGAAGTTGACATAAAGCCATAAAGGCAGTGCATTTGGAAGAATTCGACAATCTTTTATTCAGGTATAAAGACGATTTTCTTGTATATACACATTTAGCAGTCGATATTGAGTTGCTTGAAATCATTAATCAAATATTTAAATTAATTAACCTTTTCATCTTACTGAAGTTGACATAAAGCCATAACGGCAGTGCATTTGGAAGAATTCGACAATCTTATATTCAGGTATAAAGTCGATTTTCTTGTATATACATATTTAGCAGTCGATATTGAGATGCTTTAAATCATTAATTTAACATATTTAAGTTAATTAACATTCTTCATCTTACTGAAGTGGATATAAAGCCATAACGGCAGTGCATTTGGAAGAATTCCACAAACTTATATTTAAGGATAAAGTCGATTTTCGTGTATATATACATTTAGCAGTCGATATTGAGTTGTTATAAATCATTAATATAACATATTTAAGTTAATTACCTCTTCATTTTACTGAAGTTGACATAAAGCCATAACGGCAGTGCATTTGGAAGAATTCGACAATCTTATATTCATGTATACAGTCGATTTTCTTGTATATACACATTTAGCAGTCGATATTGAATTGCCTTAAACCATTAATTTAACATATTTAAGTTAATTAACCTTCTTCATCTTACTGAAGTTGACATAAAGCCATAACGGCAGTGCATTTGGAAGAATTCGACAATCTTATATTCAAGTATAAAGTCGATTTTTTTTTATAAACACATTTAGTAAGCGATATTGAGTTGCTATACATCATTAATATAACATATTTAAGTTAATTTACCGTCTTCATTTTACTGAAGTTGACATAAAGCCATAACGGCAGTGCATTTGGAAGAATTCGACAATCTTATATTCAGGTATAAAGTCGATTTTCTTGTATATACACATTTAGCAGTCGATATTGAGTTGCTTTCAATCATTAATTTAACATCTTTAAGTTAATTAACCTTCTTTATCTTACTGAAGTAGACATAAAGCCATAACGGCAGTGCATTCGGAAGAATTCGACAATCTTTTATTCAGCCATAAATTCGATTTTTTGGTATATGCACATTTAGCGATCGACACTGAGTTGCTTCATCTTACTGAAGTTGACATATAGCCATAACGGCATAGCATTTGGGAGAACTCGACAATCTTATATTCAGATATAAAGTCGATTTTCTTGTATATACACATCTAACAATCGATATTGAATTGCTTCAAATCATTACTTTAACATATTAAGTTAATTAACCCTCTTCATCTTACTGAAGTTGACATAAGGCCATAACGTCAGTGCATTTGGAAGAATTCGACAATCTTATATTCAGATATAAAGTCGATTTTCTTGTATATACACATCTAACAATCGATATTGAATTGCTTCAAATCATTACTTTAAAATATTTAAGGTAATTAACTTTCTTCATCTTACTGAAGTGTACATGAAGCCATAACGGCAGTGCATTTGGAAGAATTCGACAATCTTATATTCAGGTATAAAACCGATTTTCTTGTATATACACATTTAAAAATCGATACTGAGTTGCTTCAAATCATTACTTTAACATATATAAGTTAATTAACCTTCTTCATTTTACTGAAGTTGACATAAGGCCATAAGGACAGCGCATTTGGAAGAACTCGACAATCCTATATTCAGATATAAAGTCGATTTTCGTGTATATACACATCTAACAATCGATATTGAATTGCTTCAAATCGTTACTTTAACATATTTAAGGTAATTAACTTTCTTCATCTTACTGAAGTGTACATGAAGCCATAACGGCAGTGCATTTGGAAGAATTCGAAAATCTTATTCATGTATAAAGTCGATTTTCTTGTATAGAGTTTTGGTGCTAAGATTGGAAATAAATACACTGAGCTTCTTTGCTCTGCTCCAATCTTAATTTTGGTGCTAAGGTTGGAAATAAATACACCGAACTTCTTTGCTCAGCTCCAATCTTAGACTAAATTTTCTTTATTTATTTCTGTCTAGCTTACGTACTAATTTTATGTGCGCGCAGGCACTTATCTTGTTACATATAAAACACATACATATGTACAAATATTTGCATGCATGAGGAATTTGCTTGGTCAGCAAAAATGTGTAACCAAACTTGATTCGTTTCAAGATAGAGTTCATATATGAAGTCTATCTTGAAATGAATATTGTTTATTTTTTCTAGGGAGTATATGTCAATATAGAGGATGGGGTCATGTGTAGAAGTTCACGCAAGTGAGGAAAGTTCTCTGATCGCCATTCACTTGGGAGTGGCCAGAAACGATTCTTTTACATATGACTCAAGCAGCTCACGACTTCCGGTCTTTGACCAAGTATCCTCTGGGTAGCCTAAGAACATCCGTTCGAAGGTGAGCTAAAGTGAGAAGGCGAAACATCCCCTGCATAGGGTTGTGCGCTGGGTTTGGGACCCGCCACGTAAAAAGCCTATCCCAATGAAAAGCGACAAACAGCCTCGGATGAGAAACCCCTCTTTTGATGACGACCATGGCAAACGAAATAAGGATAACGATATCAGGGCATGCACCTGGAATGTCCGGTCCCTTAATTGGGAAGGTGCCGCTGCCCAGCTGGTTGATGTCCTCGTGAAAATAAAGGCTGACATCACCGCCGTCCAAGAAATGCGATGGACGGGACAAGGACAGAAACGAGTAGGTCCTTGTGACATTTACTACAGTGGCCATATAAAGGAGCGCAAGTTTGGTGTGGGATTCGTGGTGGGAGAGAGACTCCGTCGCCGAGTACTATCATTCACTCCGGTGAATGAACGTCTAGCCACAATCCGCATCAAAGCGAGGTTCTTCAACATATCGCTGATTTGCGCCCACGCCCCGACGGAAGAGAAGGACGATGTGACCAAAGATGCCTTTTATGAGTGCTTGGAGCGCACTTATGAGAGCTGCCCCCGCCACGATGTCAAAATCGTGCTTGGCGACTTTAACGCCAGGGTGGGCAAAGAAGGTATCTTTGGCACTAGGGGTCGGTAAATTCAGCCTCCACGAGAAAACATCCCCAAATGGGTTGAGGCTGATCGACTTAGCCGGGGCCCGAAATATGGTTATCTGTAGTACTAGATTCCAGCATAAGAAGATACATCAAGCTACCTGGCTGTCTCCGGATCGAAAAACGGCCAACCAGATCGATCATGTTGTGATAGGCGGAAGACACGTTTCCAGTGTTTTAGATGTGCGTGCGCTCCGAGGTCCTAACATCGACTCGGACCACTATCTTGTTGCAGCTAAAATTCGCACCCGCCTCTGTGCAGCAAAAAACGCACGCCAACAAACACAAGCAAGGTTCGAAGTCGAGAAGCTGCAATCACAACAGACAGCCGAACGATTTTCTACTCGGCTTGCACTCCTGCTCTCTGAGAGCAGTCGTCAACAACTCGGTATAAGGGAACTGTGGGACGGCATTTCGAACTCCTTACGTACAGCTGCAACCGAAACCATTGGTTTTCGGAAAGTGCAAAAGAACAGCTGGTACGACGAGGAGTGCCGTGTCGCAGCAGAGAGAAAACAGGCTGCCTACCTCGCAACGTTACGATCGACTACAACACGTGCGGGATGGGATAGATACCGAGAGTTGAAAAAGGAAGCGAGACGCATTTGCAGACAGAAAAGAAAGAGGCCGAAATGTGTGAGTACGAAGAGCTTGATAAGCTAGCTGACAGGGGTAATGCTCGAAAATTCTACGAAAAAATGCGGCGGCTTACGGAAGGTTTCAAGACCGGAGCGTACTCTTGTAGAACCCCCAAAGGTGATCTAGTCACTGATGCCCAGAGCATACTTAGATTATGGAGGGAACACTTCTCCAGCCTGCTGAATGGCAGTGAACGCACAACACCAGGAGTAGGAGAACCCGATTCCCCAATCGATGACGGTGGAGCAGACGACCCATTACCCGACCATGAAGAAGTTCGAATAGAAATTGCCCGCCTGAAGAACAACAAAGCGGCAGGGGCCGACAGATTGCCGGCCGAGCTATTCAAACACGGCGGCGAAGAACTGATAGGGAGCATGCATCAGCTTCTTTGTAAAATATGGTCGGACGAAAGCATGCCCAACGATTGGAATTTAAGTGTGCTATGCCCAATCCATAAAAAAGGAGACCCCACAATCTGCGCCAACTACCGTGAGGTTAGCCTCCTCAACATCGCATATAAGGTTCTATCGAGCGTATTGTGTGAAAGATTAAAGCCCACCGTCAACAAACTGATTGGACCTTATCAGTGTGGCTTCAGACCTGGAAAATCAACAACCGACCAGATATTCACCATGCGCCAAATCTTGGAAAAGACCCGTGAAAGGAGAATCGACACACACCACCTCTTCGTCGATTTCAAAGCTGCTTTCGACAGCACGAAAAGGAGCTGCCTTTATGCCGCGATGTCTGAATTTGGTATCCCCGCAAAACTAATACGGCTGTGTAAACTGACATTGAGTAACACCAAAAGCTCCGTCAGAATCGGGAAGGACCTCTCCGAGCCGTTTGATACCAAACGAGGTTTCAGACAAGGCGATTTCCTGTCGTGCGACTTTTTCAACCTGCTTTTGGAGAAAATAGTTCGAGCCGCAGAACTAAATAGAGAAGGTACCATCTTCTATAAGACTGTACAGCTGCTGGCGTATGCCGATGATATTGATATCATTGGCCTCAACACCCGCGCCGTTAGTTCTGCTTTCTCCAGGCTGGACAAGGAAGCACAGAAAATGGGTTTGGCAGTGAACGAGGGCAAGACGAAATATCTTCTGTCATCACACAAACAGTCGTCGCACTCGCGACTTGGCACTCACGTCACTGCTGACAGTCATAACTTTGAAGTCGTAGATAATTTCGTCTATCTTGGAACCAGCGTAAACACCACCAACAATGTCAGCCTAGAAATCCAACGCAGGATAAATCTTGCCAACAGGTGCTACTTCGGACTAAGTAGGCGATTGAGAAGCAAAGTCCTCTCTCGACAAACAAAAACCAAACTCTATAAGTCACTCATAATTCCCGTCCTGCTATATGGTGCAGAGTCTTGGACGATGTCAACAACGGATGAGTCGACGTTGCGAGTTTTCGAGAGAAAAGTTCTGCGAAAGATTTATGGTCATTCGATGGAACGATGAGCTGTACGAGATATACGACGACGTCGACATAGTTCAGCGAATTAAAAGACAGCGGCTACGCTGGCTAGGTCATGTTGTCCGGATGGACGAAAACACTCCAGCTCTGAAAATATTCGACGAAGTACCCGCCGGGGGAAGCAGAGGAAGAGGAAGACCTCCACTCCGTTGGAAGGACCAAGTGGAGAAGGACCTGGCTTCGCTTGGAATATCCAATTGGCGCCACCTGGCGAAAAGAAGAAACGACTGGCGCGCTGTTGTTAACTCGGCTATAATCGCGTAAGCAGTGTCTGCGCCAATTAAGAAGAAGAATGGAGAATTAACTTTTGCATCTCTGCGTCGAAATTTCACATCACTAATTGAGAGCTATTTTGGTTTCCTGTGAGGAATCAAGACAAATCCTGGGTTCCACATAAATGTTGTGTAACGTGTGTGAGGCTGCTTTTAGGTTGGGCTAAACAAGAACCTAGACATTTGTCATTTGCTATACTAATGATTTGGATGGAACCAAAGGTACATGTAAGTGATTGTTATTTTTGTTTGACTCAAACAAAAGGTATTACTACGGATACCAGTAGAATCACTAACTCCAGGCCATAAAAATGTTAAAAATAATCCTCTAGTGAACCCTGATGACATACTTTTACCACCGTTTAGCCGTCGATATTGAGTTGCTTCAAATCATTAACATAAATATTTAAGTTAACTAACCTTCTTCATTTTACAGAAAATGACATAGAGCCATAACGGCAGTGCATTTGGAAGAAGTCGATAATCTTATATTCAGGTATAAGAGTCGATTTTCTTTTATATACACATTAAGCAGTCGACATTGACTTGCTTCAAATCATTATTGTAACAAATTTAGGTTAATTAACATTCTTCATCTTACTGAAGTTGACGTAAAGCCATAACGGCAGTGCATTTGGAAGAATTCGACAATCTTATATTCAGGTATAAATTCGATTTTCTTGTATATACATATATACATATTTAGCAGTCGATATTGAGTTGCTTCAATTCATTATTTTAACACATTTAAGTAAATAAACCTTCTTCATCTTACTGAAGTCGACGTAAAGCCATAACGGCAGTGCATTTGGAAGAAATCGACAATCTTATATTCAGGTATAAAGTCCATTTTCTTGTATATACACATTTGGCAGTCGATACTGAATTGCATGATATCATTATCATCAAATAATTAAGTTAATTAACCATTTTCAGCTTGCTGAAATTGACATAAAGCCATAACGGCAGTGCATTTGGGAGAATTCGACAAACTTATATTCAGGCATAAAGTCGATTTTCTTGTATAATATATACATATTTAGCAGTCGATATTGAGTTGCTTCAATTCATTATTTTAACACATTTAAGTTAATAAACCTTCTTCATCTTACCGAAGTTGACGTAAAGCCATAACGGCAGTGCATTTGTAAGAATTCGACAATCTTATATTCAGGCATAAAGTCGATTTTCTTGTATATACATATTTAGCAGTCGATATTGAGTTGCTTCAAATCATTAATTTAACATCTTTAAGTTAATTTACCTTCTTCATCTTACTGAAGTCGACGTATTTAGCCATAACGGCAGTGCATTTTTAAAGAAATCGATTTTCTTATATTCAGGTATAATATATACATATTTAGCAGTCGATATTGAATTGCTTTAAATCATTAATTAAACATATTTAAGTTAATTAACCTTCTTCATCTTAGTGAAGTTGACATAAAGCCATAACGGCACTGCATTTGGAATAATTCGACAATCTTATATTCAGGTATTAAAGTCGATTTTCTTGTATATATGCATTTAGCAATCGATAGTGAGTTGCTTCAAATCATTAACATCAAATATTTAAGTTAATTAACCTTCTTCATCTTACAGAAGTTGACATAAAGCCATAACGGTAGTGCATTTGGAAGAATTCGACAATCTTATATTCAGGTATAAAGTCGATTTTCTTTTATATACACATTTAGCAGTCGATATTGAGTTGCTTCAAATCATTATCATCAAATATTTAAGTTAATGAACCTTCTTTAGCTTACTGAAGTGGATATAAAGTTATAACGGCAGTGCATTTGTAAGAATTCCACAATCTTATATTCAGGTATAAAGTCGATTTTCTTGTATATACACATTTAGCAAGTCGGTATTGAGTTGCTTCAAATCATTAACGTAAATATTTAAGTTAATTAACCTTCTTCATCTTACTGAAGTTGACATAAAGCCATAACGGCAGTGCATTTGGAAGAATTCGACAATCTTATATTCAGGTATTGAGTCGATTTTCTTGTATATACACATTTAGCAGTCAATATTGCGTTGCTTCAAATCATTATCATCAAATATTTAAGTTAATTAACCTTCTTCATCTTACTGAAGTTGACGTAAAGCCATAACGGCAGTGCATTTGGAAGAATTCGACAATCTTATATTCAGGCATAAAGTCGATTTTCTTGTATATACACATTTAGCAATCGATAGTGAGTTGCTTCAAATCATTAACTTCAAATATTTAAGTTAATTAACCTTCTTCATCTTACTGAAGTTGACGTAAAGCCATAACGGCAGTGCATTTGGAAGAATTCGACAATCTTATATTCAGGTATAGAGTCGATTTCCTTGTATACACATTTTTAGCAATCGGTAGTGATTTGCTTCAAATCATTAATGTAACATATTTAAGTTAATTAGCCTTCTTCATCTTACCGAAGTTGACGTAAAGCCATAACGGCAGTGCATTTGGAAGAATTCGACAATCTTATATTCAGGTATAGAGTCGATTTCCTTGTATACACATTTTTAGCAATCGGTATTGATTTGCTTCAAATCATTAATGTAACATATTTAAGTTAATTAGCCTTCTTCATCTTACCGAAGTTGACATAAAGCCATAAAGGCAGTGAATTTGGAAGAATTCGACAATTTTATATTCAGGTATAAAGTCGATTTTCTTGTATATACACATCTAACAGTCGTTATTGAGTTGCTTCAAATCATTATCATCAAATATTTAATTAATTAACCTTTTTCAACTTGCTGAGGTTGACATAAAGCCATAATGGCAGTGCATTCGGAAGAATTCGACAATCTTATATTCAGGCATAAAGTCGATTTTCTTGTATAATATATATACTTATTTAGAAGTCGATGTTGAGTTGCTTCAAATTATTATTTTAACACATTTAAGTTAACTTACCTTCGTCATCTTACTGTAGTCGACGTTAATCCATAACGGCAGTGCATTTGGAAGAATTCGACAATCTGATATTCAGGTATAGAGTCGATTTCTTTGTACGCACATTTTTAGCAATCGGTAGTGATTTGCTTCAAATCATTAATGCAACATATTTAAATAAACTAGCCTTCTGCATCTTATTGAAAATTAACATATAGCCATAAGGGCAGTGCATTTGGAAGAATTCGACATAGTTATATTTAGGTATAAAGTCGATTTTCTTGTATATACAAATTTAGAAGTCGATAGTGAGTTGCTTCAAATCATTAACATCAAATATTTAAATTAATTAGCTTTCCTCATAGTACTGAAGTTGACCTTAACTCATAACGGCAGTGCATTTGGAAGAATTCGACAATCTTATATTCAAGTATAAAGTCGATTCTTCAAATCACTATTTTATCACATTTAAGTTAGTAAACTTTATTCATCTTTCTGATGTCGACGTTAAGCCATAACGGTAGTGCATTTGGAAGAACTCGACAATCTTATATTCAAGTACAAAGTCGATTTTCTTGTATATACGCATTTAGCAGTCGATATTGATTTGCTTTAAATCATTAATGTAACATATTTAAGTTAATTAGCCTTCTTCATCTTACCGAAGTTGACGTAAAGCCATAACGGCAGTGCATTTGGAAGAATTCGACAATCTTATATTCAGGTATAGAGTCGATTTCCTTGTATACACATTTTTAGCAATCGGTAATGATTTGCTTCAAATCATTAATGTAACATATTTAAATTAACTAGCCTTCTGCATCTTATTGAAAATTAACATAAAGCCATAAGGGCAGTGCATTTGGAAGAATTCGACATAGTTATATTTAGGTATAAAGTCGATTTTCTTGTATATACAAATTTAGAAGTCGATAGTGAGTTGCCTCAAATCATTAACATCAAATTTTTAAATTAATTAGCTTTCTTCATCGTACTGAAGTTGACATTAACTCATAACGGCAGTGCAATTGGAAGAATTCGACACTCTTATATTCAAGTATAAAGTCGATTCTTCAAATCACTATTTTATCACATTTAAGTTAGTAAACTTTATTCATTTTTCTGATGTCGACGTAAAGCCTTAACGGCAGTGCATTTGGAAGAATTAGACAATCTTATATTCAGGTATAGAGTCGATTTTCTTGTATATACGCATTTAGCAGTCGATATTGATTTGCTTCAAATCATTAATGTAACATATGGGTGTTTCCATGAAATGGTCCACCGTGACTTAAAAAATCAAAACGCTGGCAGAATTTTTTTAGACACAGAAAATGGAAGAAAACTATTGATATTTTACTATGCAAAAAAAATTTCAGCTCATTATAGTTTTAAACTAAAAAAAATTGTATGCAAAAATTATGATTCTTTTATTCACTTTAAAAGCTGTAAAATGTATTACTTTTAATCGCTGCTGACGAAAGAAATATATATGTAATATCGCAATTTGGTATATAAGTAATAGATACAACTACAAATGAATATGAAAATGAGAGAAAAGATCACACTGCACATCGATAACGGTATTTTTTTCAGTTCTATATTTCGGCAACATTCGTATGTCACGTGCGTAATGCAATAGGACCACATGGTGCCATTATTCGCGCATTATCAGTTTAAGTGTTTTTTTATTTAGTTTGTAAAGCAAGTTTAGTATTTGCTAAAAAAATTTATTAATACAAATAGCGTTCTACAAAAATTAATTTTTTTTCTTAACTTTTGAAATTTGTCACGTGCGTAATGGTAAGTACGAAAAATTTAATGCTCTTAATTAAAGTCCATTTGATAAATATTATTTTACTTTTACAATACATATTACACCTAGATGTCACGTAATGCTAAAAATCAAAATCGGTGGAGGGAGAGGCTTAAGCAAGATGAAAATAAGCTTAAGGAACATAAAGAAAAACAAACTGAAAGAATGCGTGAATATCGGAAGAGAAAGGCATGCGAGGCCAAAAATAATTCAAAAATATTGAAAGAAAAAAGAAATAGAGATCGCGTTCGACAACAAAAGTGTAGAGCAATGAAAAAAAATTCAAATACCCAATTCAAAAGTGGTTACAAGTGTAAACAAATACTAGCCAAAGCTATAAAGAAGGTAGAGACCAATGAACGCAATAAAGAGAGATGAAGTTCTACAAGCTTTATATAAAAAGTATTCCAAGCTCTCGAATAATGAAACTGAGACACCAGTATGTTCAAATGATAATATCCCGGAAAAAATTAAAGCAGTCCACGAGTTTTATATCCGAGATGACATAAGTGTTCAAGCTGCCGGCCGAAAGGATACTTTAATCTGCAATAAGCTAGTAGTTGCAAAGCGTTTTATGATTGTATCTGTATCAGAAGCTTATCAACTGTACAGAAGCGAGATCACTTCAGAATATCTTTGTAAATCCCAATTTTTTCACCATCGACCCAAAAACGTTAAATTAATGGAGAAACTTCCGCATAATATGTGTGTATGTAAATATCATGCGAACTTCGCATTTTTGCTAGAGGGATGTCATAAAGCTATGCCTCAGTTTCCATCTCATTTTGAATCTTTTTTGAAATTAACATGCTGCAATGTATTGAACAAAAAGTGCATAATTAGTGACTGTGATAAATGTATTTGGGATCTAAAACATGATTTGGTGCCTATATATTTTCTATCCAAAATGGAAGAAAATGTTAATTGGAGCTATTGGAGGAAAGTTAATGATCGCTTAACATTAAGCTATACCATAGCGCCATTATCGGACTTGTTACATGAACTGGAAATTCAGCTGCCAGCTTTTAAACTTCATTGTTTTATAAAGCGCGCTCAGCAAAGATATTTTAAGGACAAAAGGAATAATTTACGTGATGATGAATTAATTTTGCAACTCGATTTTGCAGAAAACTATCTATTGATCAATCAGAATGAGATCCAAGAAGCTCACTTTAGCTACCAACAAGTTACTATTTTCACTTGCGTTGCATGGATGCGAGATCAAACTGAATCTTTCGCTGTCATTAGTGACAAACTTACCCACAACAAATTTGACGTCTATTGTTTCCTTACAAAAATTGTGCACAAAATTCAAAGTCAATTCGAAGAAATTTCTACGGTTTTTATATTCTCTGATGGCAGCACCAGTCAATTCAAAAATAAGTATATTCTCACCAGCATTCCTTCGTTTGTTAGCGAATTTGGCTTAAAGCATTTAGAGTGGAACTTCTTTGCGACTTCGCATGGCAAAGGCGCAGTCGATGGAATCGGCGCGGTGGTGAAACGGAAAGTTTGGCAAGCGGTTAAGGCAAATAATATTATTTTACCGGATGCCTTTGCATTTTATGAATGTGCTGGCAAAATCATCGAAGGAGTTCGTCTGTTATATATCTCATCAAAAGAGATTGAGGACTTTTCTCCACCATTAATTGAAAAATGGGAAATTGTCCGCGGCATTCCAGAAATACAAAAAAGGCATTGCTTTTCCTACCAAGATAACGAATATATAAATGTTGCTCGAACAGGATACTCACTTAAGGAAAAAATTAATTTAGAATAATTTCATAGTATTCTTATTTTGATTTTTTATTTTTCATTTTTGAATAAAAGTTTAAGTTTTTTGTCAAAATTTCTGAAAATATATGTAAAATTACTAAAATATGTATGAAGGTAAAAAGTGTCACGTACGTAATGTCACGTGAGTAATAAATTTTTTTTTTGTCTTAGCCAATCCATGCTCAGTTGTTTTAGAAGCAAGCATGAATTAGGAAAATCCATTATTAACCTTTATAAAAAAAAATTCTACTGGATAAAAATCTCCTACAATTCGCTTACTTTCGCATTTTTTCTTACGGCTCTGAAAGCGATTTCCATTTTTGTCACGTGCGTAAGTCAATTTTGATTGTCTGGAACTTGGGTACCCATTGCGCAATTTTCCAATAATAAAACTTTTTGGAAAGAACTCATCACATACAATGCAGCGATCCTAAAATATATGAATTTTTCCCATTATATTTCTATTTTTACAACATTCAAACGCAATTAAACGTGTACAAATGTTGCGTGCGTAACCATGGAAACACCCATATTTAAGTTATTTAGCCTTCTTCATCTTACCGAAGTTGACATAAAGCCATAATGGCAGTGCATTTGGAAGAATTCGACAATCTTATATTCAGGCATAAAGTCGATTTTCTTGTATAATATATACTTATTTAGCAGTCGATGTTGAGTTGCTTCAAATCATTATTTTAACACATTTAAGTTAATAAACCTTCTTCATCTTACTGAAGTCGACGTAAAGCCATAACGGCGGTGCATTTGGAAGAATTCGACAAAATTAAATTCAGGTATAGAGTCGATTTCCTTATACGCACATTTTTAGCAATCGGTAGTGATTTGCTTCAAAATCATTAATGTAACATATTTAAGTTAATTAGCCTTCTTCATCTTACCGAAGTTGATATAAAGCCATAAAGGCAGTGAATTTGGAAGAATTCGACCATCTTATATTAAGGTATAAAGTCGATTTTCTTATATATAAACATTTAACAGTCGTTATTGAGTTGCTTCATATCACCAACGTCAAATATCTAAAAGAATTAACCTTCCTTTTCTTGCTGAAGTTGACATAAAGCTATAACGGCAATGCATTTGGAAGAATTCGACAATCTTATATTGAGGCATAAAGTCGATTTTTTGTATATACACATTTAACAGTCGTTATTGAGTTGCTTCAAATCATTATCATCAAATATTTAAATTAATTAACCTTTTTCAACTTGCTGAAGTTGACATAAAGCCATAACGGCAGTGCATTTGGAAGAACTCGACAATCTTATATTCAGGTATAAAGTCGATTTTCTTGTATAATATATACAAATTTAGCAGTCAATATTGAGTTGCTTCAAATCACTATTTTATCACACTTAAGTTAGTAATTTTATTCATCTTACTGATGTCAACGTAAAGCCATAACGGCAGTGCATTTGGAAGAATTCGACAATCTTATATTCAGGTATAGAGTCGATTTTCTTGTATACACATTTTTAGCAATCGGTATTGATTTGCTTCAAATCATTAATGTAACATATTTAAGTTAATTAGCCTTCTTCATCTTACTGAAGTTGACGTAAAGCCATAACGGCAGTGCATTTGGAAGAGTTCCACAATCTTATATGAAGGTATAAAGTCGATTTCCTTGTATATACACATTTTTAGCAATCGGTAGTGATTTGCTTCAAATCATTAATGTAACATATTTAAGTTAATTAGCCTTCTTCATCTTACCGAAGTTGACGTAAAGCCATAACGGCAGTGCATTTGGAAGAATTCGACAATCTTATATTCAGGTATAGAGTCGATTTCCTTGTATACACATTTTTAGCAATCGGTAGTGATTTGCTTCAAATCATTAATGTAACATATTTAAGTTAATTAGCCTTCTTCATCTTACCGAAGTTGACGTAAAGCCATAACGGCAGTGCATTTGGAAGAATTCGACAATCTTATATTCAGGTATAGAGTCGATTTCCTTGTATACACATTTTTAGCAATCGGTATTGATTTGCTTCAAATCATTAATGTAACATATTTAAGTTAATTAGCCTTCTTCATCTTACCGAAGTTGACATAAAGCCATAAAGGCAGTGCATTTGGAAGAATTCGACAATCTTATATTCAGGTATAAATTCGATTTTCTTGTATATACACATTTAACAGTCGATATTGAGTTGCTTCAAATCATTAATTTAACATATTTAAGTTAATTTACCTTTTTCATCTTACTGAAGTTGACATAAAGCCATAACGGCAGTGCATTTGGAAGAATTCGATAATCTAATATTCAGGTATAAAGTCGATTTTCTTGCATATACACCTTTAGCAGTCGATATTGATTTGCTTCAAATCATAAGAATCAAATATTTAAGTTAATTAACCTTTTCATCTTATCTGAAGTTGACATAAAGCCATAACGGCAGTGCATTTGGAAGAATTCGACAATCTTATATTCAGGTATAAAGTCGATTTTCTTGTATATACACATTTAGCAGTCGATATTGAGTTGCTTCAAATCATTATTTTAACATTTTAAGTTAATTAACCTTCTTCATCTTACTGAAGTTGACGTAAAGCCATAACGGCAGTGCATTTGGAAGAATTCGACAATCTTATATTCAGGTATAGAGTCGATTTTCTTGTATACACATTTTTAGCAATCGGTATTGATTTGCTTCAAATCATTAATGTAACATATTTAAGTTAATTAGCCTTCTTCATCTTACCGAAGTTGACATAAAGCCATAACGGCAGTGCATTTGGAAGAATTCGACAATCTTATATTCAGGTATAAAGTCGATTTTCTTGTATATACACATTTAACAGTCGATATTGAGTTGCCCTAATTCACTAATTTATAATATTTAAGTTAATTAACCTTCTTCATCTTACTGAAGTTGACATAAAGCCATAACGGCAGTGCATTTGGAAGAATTCGACAATCTTATATTCAGGTATAAAGTCGATTTTCTTGTATATATATACTTATTTAGCAGTCGATATTGAGTTGCTTCAAATCATTATTTTAACATATTGAAGTTAATTTAACTTCTTCATCTTACTGAAGTGGACGTAAAGCCATAACGGCAGTGCATTTGGAAGAATTCGACAATCTTATATTCAGGTATAAAGTCGATTTTCTTGTATATACACATTATGCAGTCGATATTGAGTTGCTTCAAATCATTATTTTAACACATTTAAGTTAATTAACCTTCTTCATCTTACTGAAGTTGACGTAAAGCCATAACGGCAGTGCATTTGGAAGAATTCGACAATCTTATATTCAGGTATAGAGTCGATTTTCTTGTATACACATTTTTAGCAATCGGTATTGATTTGCTTCAAATCATTAATGTAACATATTTAAGTTAATTAACTTTCTTCACCTTACTGAGGTCGACATAAAGCCATAACAACAGTGCATTTGGAAGAATTCGACAATGTTATGTTCAGGAATAAAGTCGATTTTCTTGTATACACATTTTTAGCAATCGGTAGTGATTTGCTTCAAATCATTAATGTAACATATTTAAGTTAATTAGCCTTCTTCATCTTACCGAAGTTGACGTAAAGCCATAACGGCAGTGCATTTGGAAGAATTCGACAATCTTATATTCAGGTATAGAGTCGATTTTCTTGTATACACATTTTTAGCAATCGGTATTGATTTGCTTCAAATCATTAATGTAACATATTTAAGTTAATTAGCCTTCTTCATCTTACCGAAGTTGACGTAAAGCCATAACGGCAGTGCATTTGGAAGAGTTCCACAATCTTATATGAAGGTATAAAGTCGATTTCCTTGTATATACACATTTAGCAGTCGATATTGAGTTGCTTCAAATCATTAATGTAACATATTTAAGTTAATTAGCCTTCTTCATCTTACCGAGGTCGACATAAAGCCATAACAACAGTGCATTTGGAAGAATTCGACAATGTTATGTTCAGGAATAAAGTCGATTTTCTTGTATACACATTTTTAGCAATCGGTATTGATTTGCTTCAAATCATTAATGTAACATATTTAAGTTAATTAGCCTTCTTCATCTTACCGAAGTTGACGTAAAGCCATAACGGCAGTGCATTTGGAAGAATTCGACAATCTTATATTCAGGTATAGAGTCGATTTCCTTGTTTACACATTTTTAGCAATCGGTATTGATTTGCTTCAAATCATTAATGTAACATATTTAAGTTAATTAGCCTTCTTCATCTTACCGAAGTTGACATAAAGCCATAAAGGCAGTGCATTTGGAAGAATTCGACAATCTTATATTCAGGTATAAAGTCGATTTTCTTGTATATACACATTTAACAGTCGATATTGAGTTGCTTCAAATCACTAGCATCAAATATTTAAGTTAATTAGCCTTCTTCATCTTACTGAAGTTGACATAAAGCCATAACGGCAGTGCATTTGGAAGAATTCGACAATCTTATATTCAGGTATAAAGTCGATTTTCTTGTATATACATTTTTAGCAATCGATATTGATTTGCTTCAAATCATTAATGTAACATATTTAAGTTAATTAGCCTTCTTCATCTTACTGAAGTTGACATAAAGCCATAACGGCAGTGCATTTGGAAGAATTCGACAATCTTATATTCAGGTATAAAGTCGATTTTCTTGTATATACACATTTAGCAATCGATATTGATTTGCTTCAAATCATTAATTTACATATTTAAGTTAATTAGCCTTCTTTATCTTACCGAAGTTGACGTAAAGCCATAACGGCAGTGCATTTGGAAGAATTCGACAATCTTATATTCAGGTATAGAGTCGATTTTCTTGTATACACATTTCTAGCAATCGGTATTGATTTGCTTCAAATCATTAATGTAACATATTTAAGTTAATTAGCCTTCTTCATCTTACTGAAGTTGACATAAAGCCATAACGGCAGTGCATTTGGAAGAATTCGACAATCTTATATTCAGGTATAAAGTCGATTTTCTTGTATATACACATTTTTAGAAGTCGATATTGAGTTGCTTCAAATCATTAATGTAAAATATTTAAGTTAATTAGCCTTCTTCATCTTACTGAAGTTGACATAAAGCCATAACGGCAGTGCATTTGGAAGAATTCGACAATCTTATATTCAGGTATAAGTCGATTTTCTTGTATAATATATACATTTTTTAGCAATCGATATTGATTTGCTTGAAATCATAAATTTAACATCTTTAAGTTAATTTACCTTCTTCATCTTACTGAAGTTGACGTAAAGCCATAACGGCAGTGCATCTTAATGAATTCAACAATCTCATATCCAGGTATAAAGACGATTTTCTTTGTATATACATAATTAGCAATCGATATTGATTTGCTTCAAATCATTAATGTAACATATTTAAGTTAATTAAACTTCTTCATCTTACCGAAGTTGACATAAAGCCATAACGGCAGTGCATTTGGAAAAATTCCGCAATCTAATATTTGGGTCTAAGGTCGATATCTTGTATATACATTTTTAGCAATCGATATTGATTTGCTTCAAATCATTAATGTAACATATTTAAGTTAATTAGCCTTCTTCATCTTACCGAAGTTGACATAAAGCCATAACGGCAGTGCATTTGGAAAAATTCGACAATCTTATATTCAGGTATAAAGTCGATTTTCTTGTATATATACATTTAAAAATCGATATTGAGTTGCTTCAAATCATTACTTTAACATATTTAAGTTAATTAACCTTCTTCATCTTACTGAAGTTGACGTAAAGCCATAACGGCAGTGCATTTGGAAGAATTCGACAATCTTATATTCAGGTATAGAGTCGATTTTCTTGTATACACATTTTTACGGTATTGATTTGCTTCAAATCATTAATGTAACATATTTAAGTTAATTAGCCTTCTTCATCTTACCGAAGTTGACGTAAAGCCATAACGGCAGTGCATTTGGAAGAATTCGACAATCTTATATTCAGGTATAAAGTCGATTTTCTTGTATATACACATTTAACAATCGATATTAAGGTGCTTCAAATAATTAGTGTAACATATTTAAGTTAATTAGCCTTCTTCATCTTACCGAAGTTGACGTAAAGCCATAACGGCAGTGCATTTGGAAGAATTCCACAATCCTATATTAAGGTATAAAGTCGATTTTCTTGTATATTCACATTTCGCAATCGATATTGATTTGCTTTAATTCAATAGTGTAACATATTTAAGTTAATTAGCCTTCTTCATCTTACTGAAGTTGACATAAAGCCATAACGGCAGTGCATTTGGAAGAATTCGACAATCTTATATTCAGGTATAAAGTCGATTTTCTTGTATATACATTTTTTAGCAATCGATATTGATTTGCTTCAAATCATTAATTTAACATATTTAAGTTAATTTACCTTCTTCATCTTACTGAAGTTGACGTAAAGCCATAACGGCAGTGCATTTGGAAGAATACGACAATCTTATATTCAGGTATAAAGTCGATTTTTTGTATATACACATTTGGCAGTCGATATTGAGTTGCTTCAAATCATCAACATCAAATATTTAAGTTAATTAGCCTTCTTCATCATGCTGAAGTTGACATAAAGCCATAACGGCAGTGCATTTGGAAGAATTCGACAATCTTATATTCTGTTACACAGTCGATTTTCTTGTATATACATATGTATTTAGCAATCGACATTGATTTGCTTTAAATCATAAATGTAACATATTTAAGTTAATTAACCTTCTTCATCTTACTTATGTTGACATAAGTCCATAACGGCAGTGCATTTGGAAGGATTCGGCAATCTTTTATTCAGGTATAAAGTCGATTTTCAAGTATAAAGTTGATTTTCTTGAATATACACATTCAGCAATCGATATTGAGTTGCTTCAAATCATTAATTTAACATATTTAAGTTAATTAACCTTCTTCATCTTACTGAAGTTGACATAAAGCCATAACGGCAGTGCATTTGGAAAAAATTCGACAATCTTATATTCAGGTATAAAGTCGATTTTCTTGTATATACACATTTTTAGCAATCGGTATTGAGTTGCTTCAAATAATTAACATCAAATATTTAAGTTAATTAGTCTTCTTCATCTTATCGAAGTTGACATAAAGCCATAAAGGCAGTGCATTTGGAAGAATTCGACAATCATATATTCAGGTATAAAGTCGTATTTCTTGTATATACATATTTAGCAGTCGATGTTGAGTTGCTTCAAATCATTAACATCAAATATTTAAGTTAATTACCCTTCTTCATTTTACTGAAGTTGACATAAATCCATAACGGCAGTGCATTTGGAAGAATTCGACAATCTTATATTCAGGTATAAAGTCGATTTTCTTGTATATACACATTTAGCAGTCGATATTGATTTGCTTTAAATCATTACTATAACATTTTTAAGTTAATTAATCTTTTTCAACTTACTAAAATTGACATAAAGCCATAACGGCAGTGCAATTAGAAAAATTCGACAGTCTTATATTCAGGTATAAAGTCGATTTTCTTGTATATACACACTAAGCAGTCGACATTGAGTTGCTACAAATCATTAACATCAAATATTTAAATTAATTAGCCTTCTTCATTTTAGTACTGAAGTTGACATAAACTCCATAACGGCAGTGCATTTGGAAGAATTCGACAATCTTATATTCAGTATAAAGTCGTATTCTTTAGCAGTCGATATTTTAGTTGCACATTAATTTAAATATTAGTTAATTACTTTCTTCATCTTTCTGAAAGTTGACATTAAGCCATAACGGCAGTGCATTTGGAAGAACTCGACAATCTTATATTCAGGTATAAAGTCGATTTTCTTGTATATACGCATTTAGCAGTCGATATTGAGTAGCTCTAAATCACTAATTTAACATACTTAAGTTAATTAACCTTCTTCATCTTACTCAATTGACGCTAAAGCCATAACGGCAGTGCATTTGGAAGAATTCGACAATCTTATATTCCAGGTACAAAGTCGATTTTCTTGTATATACACATTAAGTGATCGATATTGAGTTTTGAAAATTCGACAAAATTTTCGGTATAAAGTCGATTTTCTTGTATAGCATTTGGCAGTCGATTTGAGTTGCTTCAAATCATTAGCATCAAATATTTAAGTTAATTAGCCTTCTTCATCTTATCGAAGTTGACAAAAAGCCATAACGGCAGTGCATTTGGAAGAATTCGACAATCTTATATTCAGGTATGAAGTTCATTTTCTTGTATATCCTTTTAGCAGTCATACTGAGTTGTTGAAAAATATTATCATCAAACATTTAAATTAATTAAGTTTTTTCAATTGCAAAAACATAAAGCCATAACGGGTCTTTTTTATCATCAAATTTTTAAAATTTAAAAACCTTCTTAAACTTGCGGGTTTTTTAAAAACCATAACGGCAGTGCATTTGGAAGAATTCGAAAATCTTATATTCAGGTATAAGGTCGATTTTCTTGTATATACACATTATGCAGTCGATATTGAGTTGCTTTAAATCATTCATTTAACATTTTTAAGTTAATAAACCTTCTTCA
>NW_026094771.1:0-33829 GCF_024586455.1 Bactrocera neohumeralis | reverse complement strand
GTATATTTTTAGCTATATTAAAAAAAAAAAAATTTTACAAAAATATTGAAAAATAACGGAGTAATGTGCTGTCTGCGGAAGTGCCAAAAAAAAAGTGCCTCAACTGCTGGCATGATTCCGGTCGATTGAGTAGCTGAAACAAGAAAATTCAAAATGTTTATTTAACTTAAATATATTTTCTATACAATGGACTACGATCTTTGAAAAATATCAAAAATTAAGAAAATGGCGCCATTTTGAAAAAAAAAATCGTTTTTTTCCAAAAAAAATTGTCGTTTTTTTAAAGCCAAATTGACAATTTTCAGCCAATCAAAAAGATCGTAGTCTATTGTATAGCAAATGTATTTAACTATATCCAGTGGTAATTTGAAGTCGGTCGGTGAATTTCTCGTTGAGTTATAATGTCAGCAAATTTGAAAAATGTCGTTTCGAGAAAAACGCGTTTAAAGTTTCACTTATATATGTTTGCACCTCTGAGCGGTCGCTTTCACAGGATATTTTTGAATATATAAACTATCGAAAAAAGCAAAAAAAAAAAATTTTTTTGTGAAAGTGTCACACTGGTATAGCCCCTTAAATAAGTGAAGGAAATGATTTGACGAAACTCAATATCGATTGCTAAATGTGTATATACAAGAATATCGACTTTATACGTAAATATAAGAAGGTGGAGTTCTTCCAAATGCGTTGCCGTTATGGCTTTATACCCACTTTAGTAAGATGAAAAAGATCAATTAACTTAAATAAGTCAAGTAAATGATTTGAAGCAACTCAATATCGATTGCTAAATGTGTATATACAAGAATATCGAATTTATACCTAAATATAAAAAGGTGGACTTCTTCCAAATGCACTGCCGTTATGGCTTTATGTTCTCTTCAGTGAGATGAAGAAAGTTATATAAGTAAAATAAGTGAAGGAGATAATTTGACGAAACTCAATATCGATTGCTTAATGTGTATATACAAGAATATCGACTTTATACCTAAATATAAGAAGGTAGAATTCTTCCAAATGCACTGCCGTTATGGCTTTATATCCACTTCAGTAAGATAAAGAAGGTTAATTAACTTAAATAAGTGAAGGAAATGATTTGACGAAACTCAATATCGATTGCTAAATGTGTATATACAAGAGTATCGACTTTATACCTAAATATAAGAAGGAGGAGTTCTTCCAAATGCACTGCCGTTATGGCTTTATATCCACTTTAGTAAGATGAAGAAGGTTAATTAACTTAAGTAAGTGAAGGAAATGATTTGAAGAAACTCAATATCGATTGCTAAATGTGCATATACAACAATATCGACTTTATACCTAAATATAAGAAGGTGGAATTCTTCCAAATGCACTGCCGTTATGGCTTTATATCCACTTAAGTAAGATGAAGAAGGTCAATTAACTTAAATAAGTGAAAGAAATGATTTGAAGAAACTCAATATCGATTGCTAAATGTGTATATACAAGAATATCGACTTTATACCTAAATATAAGAAGGTGGAATTCTTCCAAATGCACTGCCGTTATGGCTTTATATCCACTTCAGTAAGATGAAGGAGGCTAGTTAATTTAAATAAGTGAATTAAATGATTTGAAGAAACTCAATATCGATTGCTAAATGTGTATATACAAGAATATCGACTTTATACCTAAATATAAGAAGGTGGAATTCTTCCATATGCACTGCCGCTATGGCCTTATATCCACTTCAGTAAGATGAAGAAGGCTAATTAACTTAAATAAGTGAAAGAAATGATTTGAAGAAACTCAATATCGATTGCTAAATGTGTATATACAAGAATATCGACTTTATACCTAAATATAAGAAGGTAGAATTCTTCCAAATGCACTGCCGTTATGGCGTTATATCCACTTCAGTAAGATGAAGAATGTTAATTAACTTAAATAAGTGAAGGAAATGATTTGAAGAAACTCAATGTTGATTGCTAAATGTGTATATACAAGAATACCGACTTTATACCTAAATATCGGGTGATTTTTTTGAGGTTAGGATTTTCATGCATTAGTATTTGACAGATCACGTGGGATTTCAGACATGGTGTCAAAGAGAAAGATGCTCAGTATGCTTTGACATTTCATCATGAATAGACTTACTAACGAGCAACGCTTGCAAATCATTGAATTTTATTACCAAAATCAGTGTTCGGTTCGAAATGTGTTTCGCGCTTTACGTCCGATTTATGGTCTACATAATCGACCAAGTGAGCAAACAATTAATGCGATTGTGACCAAGTTTCGCACTCAGTTTACTTTATTGGACATTAAACCAACCACACGAATGCGTACAGTGCGTACAGAAGAGAATATTGCGTCTGTTTCTGAGAGTGTGGCTGAAGACCGTGAAATGTCGACTCGTCGCCGTTCGCAGCAATTGGGTTTGTGTTATTCGACCACATGGAAGATTTTACGCAAAGATCTTGGTGTAAAACCGTATAAAATACAGCTCGTGCAAGAACTGAAGCCGAACGATCTGCCACAACGTCGAATTTTCAGTGAATGGGCCCTAGAAAAGTTGGCAGAAAATCCGCTTTTTTATCGACAAATTTTGTTCAGCGATGAGGCTCATTTCTGGTTGAATGGCTACGTAAATAAGCAAAATTGCCGCATTTGGGGTGAAGAGCAACCAGAAGCCGTTCAAGAACTGCCCATGCATCCCGAAAAATGCACTGTTTGGTGTGGTTTGTACGCTGGTGGAATCATTGGACCGTATTTTTTCAAAGATGCTGTTGGACGCAACGTTACGGTGAATGGCGATCGCTATCGTTCGATGCTAACAAACTTTTTGTTGCCAAAAATGGAAGAACTGAACTTGGTTGACATGTGGTTTCAACAAGATGGCGCTACATGCCACACAGCTCGCGATTCTATGGCCATTTTGAGGGAAAACTTCGGAGAACAATTCATCTCAAGAAATGGACCCGTAAGTTGGCCACCAAGATCATGCGATTTAACGCCTTTAGACTATTTTTTGTGGGGCTACGTCAAGTCTAAAGTCTACAGAAATAAGCCAGCAACTATTCCAGCTTTGGAAGACAACATTTCCGAAGAAATTCGGGCTATTCCGGCCGAAATGCTCGAAAAAGTTGCCCAAAATTGGACTTTCCGAATGGACCACCTAAGACGCGGCCGCGTTCAACATTTAAATGAAATTATCTTCAAAAAATAAATGTCATGAACCAATCTAACGTTTCAAATAAAGAACCGATGAGATTTTGCAAATTTTATGCGTTTTTTTTTATAAAAAAAGTTATCAAGCTCTTAAAAAATCACCCGATATAAGATGGTGGAATTCTTCCAAATGCACTGCCGTTATGGCTTTATATCCACTTCAGTAAAATGAAGGAGGCTAATTAACTTAAATAAGTGAAGTAAATGATTTGAAGAAACTCAATATCGATTGCTAAATGTGTATATACAAGAATATCGACTTTATACCTAAATATAAGAAGGTGGAATTCTTCCAAATGCACTGCCGCTATGGCTTTATATCCACTTCAGTAAGATGAAGAAGGCTAATTAACTTAAATAAGTGAAAGAAATGATTTGAAGAAACTCAAATGATTTGAAGAAACTTTATACCTAAATATAAGAAGGTGGAATTCTTCCAAATGCACTGCCGTTATGGCTTTATATCCACTTCAGTAAGATGAAGAATGGTTATTAACTTAAGTAAGTGAAGGAAATGATTTGAAGAAACTCAATAACGATTGCTAAATGTGTATATACAAGAATATCGACTTTATAGCTAAATATAAGGAGGTGGAACTCTTCCAAATGCACTGCCGTTATGGCGTTATATCCACTTCAGTAAGATGAAGAATGTTAATTAACTTAAGTAAGTGAAGGAAATGATTTGAAGAAACTCAATATCGATTGCTAAATGTGCATATACAAGAATATCGACTTTATACCTAAATATAAGAAGGTGGAATTCTTTCAAATGCACTGCCGTTATGGCTTTATATCCACTTCAGGTAAGATGAAGAATGTTAATTAACTTAAGTAAGTGAAGGAAATGATTTGAAGAAACTCAATAACGGTTGCTAAATGTGTATATAGAAGAATATCGACTTTATACCTAAATATAAGAAGGTGGAATTCTTCCAAATGCACTGCCGTTATGGCTTTATATCCACTTCAGTAAGATGAAGAAGGCTAATTAACTTAAATAAGTGAAAGAAATGATTTGAAGAAACTCAATATCGATTGCTAAATGTGTATATACAAGAATATCGACTTTATACCTAAATATAAGAAGGTGGAATTCTTCCAAATGCACTGCCGTTATGGCCTTATATCCACTTCAGTAAGATGAAGAAGGTTAATTAACTTAAATAAGTGAAAGAAATGATTTGAAGAAACTCAATATCGATTGCTAAATGTGTATATACAAGAATATCGACTTTATACCTAAATATAAGATGGTGGAATTCTTCCAAATGCACTGCCGTTATGGCTTTATATCCACTTCAGTAAGATGAAGGAGGTTAATTAACTTAAATAAGTGAAGTAAATGATTTGAAGAAACTCAATATCGATTGCTAAATGCGTATATACAAGAATATCGACTTTATACCTATATATAAGAAGGTGGAATTCTTCCCAATGCACTGCCGTTATGGCTTTATATCCACTTCAGTAAGATGAAGAAGGTTAATTAACTTAAATAAGTGAAAGAAATGATTTGAAGAAACTCAATATCGATTGCTAAATGTGTATAAACAAGAATATCGACTTTATACCTAAATATAAGAAGGTGGAATTCTTCCAAATGCACTGCCGTTATGGCTTTATATCCACTTCAGTAAGATTAAGAATGTTAGTTAACTTAAAGAAGTGAAGGAAATGATTTGAAGAAACCCAATATCGATTGCTAAATGTGTATATAGAAGAATATCGACTTTATACCTAAATATAAGAAGGTGGAATTCTTCCAAATGCACTGCCGTTATGGCTTTATATCCACTTCAGTAAGATGAAGAAGGTTAATTAACTTAAATGAGTGAAAGAAATGATTTGAAGAAACTCAATATCGATTGCTAAATGTGTATATACAAGAACATCGACTTTGTACCTAAATATAAGAAGGTGGAATTCTTCCAAATGCACTGCCGTTATGGCTTTATATCCACTTCAGTAAGATAAAGAAGGCTAATTAACTTAAATAAGTGAAGTATATGATTTGACGAAACTCAATATCGATTGCTAAATGTGTATATACAAGAATATCGACTTTATACCTAAATATAAGATTGCGGAATTCTTCCAAATGCACTGCCGTTATGGCTTTATATCCACTTCAGTAAGATGAAGAATGTTAATTAACTTAAATAAGTGAAGGAAATGATTTGACGAAACTCAATATCGATTGCTTAATGTGTATATACAAGAACATCGACTTTATACCTAAACATAAGAAGGTGGAATTCTTCCAAATGCACTGCCGTTATGGCTTTATATCCACTTCAGTAAGATGAAGAAGGTTATTTAACTTAAGTAAGTGAAGGAAATGATTTGAAAAAACTCAATATCGATAGCTAAATGTGTATATAGAAGAATATCGACTTTATACCTAAATATAAGAAGGTAGAATTCTTCCAAATGCACTGCCGTTATGGCTTTATATCCACTTCAGTAAGATGAAGGAGGCTAGTTAATTTAAATAAGTGAAGTAAATGATTTGAAGAAACTCAATATCGATTGCTAAATGTGTATATACAAGAATGTCGACTTTATACCTAAATATAAGAAGGAGGAATTCTTCCAAATGCACTGCCGTTATGGCTTTATATCCACTTCAAAAAGATGATGAAGGTTAAATAACTTAAATAAGTGAATGAAATGATTTGAAGAAACCCAGTATCGATTGCTAAATGTGTATATACAAGAATATCGGTTTTAAACCTAAATATAAGATTGTGGAATTCTTCCAAATGCACTGCCGTTATGGCTTTATGTCCACTTCAGTAAGATGAAGAATGTTAATTAACTTAAATAAGTGAAGGAAATGATTTGAAGAAACTCAGTATCGATTGCTAAATGTGTATATACAAGAATATCGACTTTATACCTAAATATAAGAAGGTGGAATTCTTCCAAATGCACTGCCGTTATGGCTTTATATCCACTTCAGTAAGATGAAGAAGGTTAATTAACTTAAATAAGTGAAGTAAATGATTTGAAGAAACTCAATATCGATTGCTGAATGTGTATATACAAGAATATCGACTTTGCACCTAAATATAAGATTGTGGAATTCTTCCAAATTCACTACCGTTATGGCTTTATGTCCACTTCAGTAAGTCGAAGAAAGTTAATTAACTTAAATGAAGGAAATGATTTGAAGAAACTCAATAACGGTTGCTAAATGTGTAAATACAAGAATATCGCCTTTATACCTAAATATAAGATTGTGGAATGCTTCCAAATGCACTACTGTTATGGCTTTATGCCCACTTCAGAAAGATGAAGAAGGTTAATTAACTTAAGGGGCTATACCAGTGTGACGCATGAAAAATTAGGCGATTTCGTGAATTTTTTTAAAAGAAAGTACCAGATTGAATGTTTCGACGTTCTATGGACGTAATAAAGTATATTTTTAGCTATATTAAAAAAAAAAAATTTTACAAAAATATTGAAAAATAACGGAGTAATGTGCTGTCTGCGGAAGTGCCAAAAAAAAAAAGTGCCTCAACTGCTGGCATGATTCCGGTCGATTGAGTAGCTGAAACAAGAAAATTCAAAATGTTTATTAAACTTAAATATATTTTCTATACAATGGACTACGATCTTTGAAAAATATCAAAAATTAAGAAAATGGCGCCATTTTGAAAAAAAATCGTTTTTTTCCAAAAAAAAATTCGTTTTTTAAAGCCAAATTGACAATTTTCAATAATCAAAAAATCGTGTATATACAAGAAAATCGATTTAACTATATCCAGTGGTATTTTGAAGTCGTTATGGCTTTATATTTCTAAGTTGAGTTATAATGTCAACAAATTTGAAAAATGTGTTTGAAAAACGCGTTTAAAGTTGCTTATATATGTTATGCACCAAGAATATCGACTTTATACCTAAATATAAAAACTATTTAAAATACACTGCCGATTTACAGGATATTTTTATATCCACTATCGAAAAAAAAAAAAAAAAAGATGAAGAAAGTGTTAATTAACTTAAATAAGTGAAGGAAATGATTTGACGAAACTCAATATCGATTGCTAAATGTGTATATACAAGAATATCGACTTTATACCTAAATATAAGAAGGTGGAGTTCTTCCAAATGCACTGCCGTTATGGCTTTATATCCACTTTAGTAAGATGAAAAAGATCAATTAACTCAAATAAGTCAAGTAAATGATTTGAAGCAACTCAGTATCGATTGCTAAATGTGTATATACAAGAATATTGACTTTATACCTAAATATAAGAAGGTGGACTTCTTCCAAATGCACTGCCGTTATGGCTTTATATCCACTTCAGTAAGATAAAGAATGTTAATTAACTTAAATAAGTGAAGGAGATGATTTGACGAAACTCAATATCGATTGCTTAATGTGTATATACAAGAATATCGACTTTATACCTAAACATAAGAAGGTAGAATTCTTCCAAATGCACTGCCGTTATGGCTTTATATCCACTTCAGTAAGATGAAGAAGGTTAATTAACTTAAATAAGTGAAGGAAATGATTTGACGAAACTCAATATCGATTGCTAAATGTGTATATACAAGAATATCGACTTTATACCTAAATATAAGAAGGTGGAATTCTTCCAAATGCACTGCCGTTATGGCTTTATATCCACTTTAGTAAGATGAAGAAGGTTAATTAACTTAAGTAAGTGAAGGAAATGATTTGAAGAAACTCAATATCGATTGCTAAATGTGCATATACAAGAATATCGACTTTATACCTAAATATAAGAAGGTGGAATTCTTCCAAATGCACTGCCGTTATGGCTTTATATTCCACTTCAGTAAGATGAAGAAGGCTAATTAACTTAAATAAGTGAAAGAAATGATTTGAAGAAACTCAATATCGATTGCTAAATGTGTATATACAAGAATATCGACTTTATACCTAAATATAAGAAGGTGGAATTCTTCCAAATGCACTGCCGTTATGGCTTTATATCCACTTCAGTAAGATGAAGGAGGCTAATTAATTTAAATAAGTGAATTAAATGATTTGAAGAAACTCAATATCGATTGCTAAATGTGTATATACAAGAATATCGACTTTATACCTAAATATAAGAAGGTGGAATTCTTCCAAATGCACTGCCGTTATGGCTTTATATCCACTTCAGTAAGATGAAGAAGGTTAATTAACTTAAATAAGTGAAAGAAATGATTTGAAGAAACTCAATATCGATTGCTAAATGTGTATATACAAGAATATCGACTTTATACCTAAATATAAGAAGGTAGAATTCTTCCAAATGCACTGCCGTTATGGCGTTATATCCACTTCAGTAAGATGAAGAATGTTAATTAACTTAAATAAGTGAAGGAAATGATTTGAAGAAACTCATGTTGATTGCTAAATGTGTATATACAAGAATACCGACTTTATACCTAAATATCGGGTGATTTTTTTGAGGTTAGGATTTTCATGCATTAGTATTTGACAGATCAGGTGGGATTTCAGACATGGTGTCAAAGAGAAAGATGCTCAGTATGCTTTGACATTTCATCATGAATAGACTTACTAACGAGCAACGCTTGCAAATCATTGAATTTTATTACCAAAATCAGTGTTCGGTTCGAAATGTGTTTCGCGCTTTACGTCCGATTTATGGTCTACATAATCGACCAAGTGAGCAAACAATTAATGCGATTGTGACCAAGTTTCGCACTCAGTTTACTTTATTGGACATTAAACCAACCACACGAATGCGTACAGTGCGTACAGAAGAGAATATTGCGTCTGTTTCTGAGAGTGTGGCTGAAGACCGTGAAATGTCGACTCGTCGCCGTTCGCAGCAATTATGGGTTTGTATTATTCGAGATGATGGAAGATTTTAACGCAAAGAAGTGTAAAACCGTATAGAAACTACAGCTCGATTGCAAGAACTGAAGCCGAAGAATCTGCGACTTTAACGTCTAAATATAAGAAATGGGCCCTAGAAAAGTTGGCAGAAAATCCGCTTTTTTATCGACAAATTTTGTTCAGCGATGAGGCTCATTTCTGGTTGAATGGCTACGTAAATAAGCAAAATTGCCGCATTTGGGGTGAAGAGCAACCAGAAGCCGTTCAAGAACTGCCCAGGCATCCCGAAAAATGCACTGTTTGGTGTGGTTTATACGCTGGTGGAATCATTGGACCGTATTTTTTCAAAGATGCTGTTGGACGCAACGTTACGGTGAATGGCGATCGCTATCGTTCGATGCTAACAAACTTTTTGTTGCCAAAAATGGAAGAACTGAACTTGGTTGACATGTGGTTTCAACAAGATGGCGCTACATGCCACACAGCTCGCGATTCTATGGGCATTTTGAGGGAAAACTTCGGAGAACAATTCATCTCAAGAAATGGATCCGAAGAAAGTTGGCCAGAAACTCAATATCGATTTAACGCCTATTAGACTATTTTTTTGTGGGGCTACGTCAAGAGTCTACAGAAATAAGCCATGCAACTATTCCAGCTTTGGAATCAACATTCAGTAAGATGAAGAAGGCTATTAACTTAAATAATGCTCGAAAAAGTTGAAGAAAAAATATGATTGCGAATGGTATATACAAGACGCGGCCAACGTTCAACCTAAATTAAATGGAATTATCTTCCAAAAAATAAATGTCAGTAAGAACCAAGGTTAACGTTTCAAATAAAGAAATGATTTGAGAAACTCAATATTTTTGCGTTTTTTTATATAAAGTTATCGACTCTTAAAAAATCACCCGATATAAGATGGTGGAATTCTTCCAAATGCACTGCCGTTATGGCTTTATATCCACTTCAGTAAGATGAAGGAGGTTAATTAACTTAAATAAGTGAAAGAAATGATTTGAAGAAACTCAATATCGATTGCTAAATGTGTATATACAAGAATAACGGCTTTAAACCTAAATATAAGAAGGTGGAATTCTTCCAAATGCACTGCCGTTATGGCTTTATATACTTCAGTAAGATGAAGAATGGTTATTAACTTAAGTAAGTGAAGGAAATGATTTGAAGAAACTCAATATCGATTGCTAAATGTGTATATACAAGAATATCGACTTTATACCTAAATATAAGAAGGTGGAATTCTTCCAAATGCACTGCCGTTATGGCTTTATATCCACTTCAGTAAGATGAAGAAGGTTAATTAACTTAAATAAGTGAAGGAAATGATTTGAAGAAACTCAATATCGATTGCTAAATGTGTATATACAAGAATATCGACTTTATACCTAAATATAAGAAGGTGGAATTCTTCCAAATGCACTGCCGTTATGGCTTTATATCCACTTCAGTAAGATGAAGAATTGTTAATTAACTTAAATAAGTGAAAGAAATGATTTGAAGAAACTCAATATCGATTGCTAAATGTGTATATACAAGAATATCGACTTTATACCTAAATATAAGAAGGTGGAATTCTTCCAAATGCACTGCCGTTATGGCTTTATATCCACTTCAGTAAGATGAAGAAGGTTAATTAACTTAAATAAGTGAAAGAAATGATTTGAAGAAACTCAATATCGATTGCTAAATGTGTATATACAAGAATATCGACTTTATACCTAAATATAAGAAGGTGGAATTCTTCCAAATGCACTGCCGTTATGGCTTTATATCCACTTCAGTAAGATGAAGAAGGTTAATTAACTTAAATAAGTGAAAGAAATGATTTGAAGAAACTCAATATCGATTGCTAAATGTGTATATACAAGAATATCGACTTTATACCTAAATATAAGAAGGTGGAATTCTTCCAAATGCACTGCCGTTATGGCTTTATATCCACTTCAGTAAGATGAAGAAGGTTAATTAACTTAAATAAGTGAAAGAAATGATTTGAAGAAACTCAATATCGATTGCTAAATGTGTATATACAAGAATATCGACTTTATACCTAAATATAAGAAGGTGGAATTCTTCCAAATGCACTGCCGTTATGGCTTTATATCCACTTCAGTAAGATGAAGAAGGTTAATTAACTTAAATAAGTGAAAGCAATGATTTGAAGAAACTCAATATCGATTGCTAAATGTGTATATACAAGAATATCGACTTTATACCTAAATATAAGAAGGTGGAATTCTTCCAAATGCACTGCCGTTATGGCTTTATATCCACTTCAGTAAGATGAAGAAGGTTAATTAACTTAAATAAGTGAAAGAAATGATTTGAAGAAACTCAATATCGATTGCTAAATGTGTATATACAAGAATATCGACTTTATACCTAAATATAAGAAGGTGGAATTCTTCCAAATGCACTGCCGTTATGGCTTTATATCCACTTCAGTAAGATGAAGAAGGTTAATTAACTTAAATAAGTGAAAGAAATGATTTGAAGAAACTCAATATCGATTGCTAAATGTGTATATACAAGAATATCGACTTTATACCTAAATATAAGAAGGTGGAATTCTTCCAAATGCACTGCCGTTATGGCTTTATATCCACTTCAGTAAGATGAAGAAGGTTAATTAACTTAAATAAGTGAAAGAAATGATTTGAAGAAACTCAATATCGATTGCTAAATGTGTATATACAAGAATATCGACTTTATACCTAAATATAAGAAGGTGGAATTCTTCCAAATGCACTGCCGTTATGGCTTTATATCCACTTCAGTAAGATGAAGAAGGTTAATTAACTTAAATAAGTGAAAGAAATGATTTGAAGAAACTCAATATCGATTGCTAAATGTGTATATACAAGAATATCGACTTTATACCTAAATATAAGAAGGTGGAATTCTTCCAAATGCACTGCCGTTATGGCTTTATATCCACTTCAGTAAGATGAAGAAGGTTAATTAACTTAAATAAGTGAAAGAAATGATTTGAAGAAACTCAATATCGATTGCTAAATGTGTATATACAAGAATATCGACTTTATACCTAAATATAAGAAGGTGGAATTCTTCCAAATGCACTGCCGTTATGGCTTTATATCCACTTCAGTAAGATGAAGAGGTTAATTAACTTAAATAAGTGAAGAGAATGATTTGAAGAAACTCAATATCGATTGCTAAATGTGTATATACAAGAATATCGACTTTATACCTAAATATAAGAAGGTGGAATTCTTCCAAATGCACTGCCGTTATGGCTTTATATCCACTTCAGTAAGATGAAGAAGGTTAATTAACTTAAATAAGTGAAAGAAATGATTTGAAGAAACTCAATATCGATTGCTAAATGTGTATATACAAGAATATCGACTTTATACCTAAATATAAGAAGGTGGAATTCTTCCAAATGCACTGCCGTTATGGCTTTATATCCACTTCAGTAAGATGAAGAAGGTTAATTAACTTAAATAAGTGAAAGAAATGATTTGAAGAAACTCAATATCGATTGCTAAATGTGTATATACAAGAATATCGACTTTATACCTAAATATAAGAAGGTGGAATTCTTCCAAATGCACTGCCGTTATGGCTTTATATCCACTTCAGTAAGATGAAGAAGGTTAATTAACTTAAATAAGTGAAAGAAATGATTTGAAGAAACTCAATATCGATTGCTAAATGTGTATATACAAGAATATCGACTTTATACCTAAATATAAGAAGGTGGAATTCTTCCAAATGCACTGCCGTTATGGCTTTATATCCACTTCAGTAAGATGAAGAAGGTTAATTAACTTAAATAAGTGAAAGAAATGATTTGAAGAAACTCAATATCGATTGCTAAATGTGTATATACAAGAATATCGACTTTATACCTAAATATAAGAAGGTGGAATTCTTCCAAATGCACTGCCGTTATGGCTTTATATCCACTTCAGTAAGATGAAGAAGGTTAATTAACTTAAATAAGTGAAAGAAATGATTTGAAGAAACTCAATATCGATTGCTAAATGTGTATATACAAGAATATCGACTTTATACCTAAATATAAGAAGGTGGAATTCTTCCAAATGCACTGCCGTTATGGCTTTATATCCACTTCAGTAAGATGAAGAAGGTTAATTAACTTAAATAAGTGAAAGAAATGATTTGAAGAAACTCAATATCGATTGCTAAATGTGTATATACAAGAATATCGACTTTATACCTAAATATAAGAAGGTGGAATTCTTCCAAATGCACTGCCGTTATGGCTTTATATCCACTTCAGTAAGATGAAGAAGGTTAATTAACTTAAATAAGTGAAAGAAATGATTTGAAGAAACTCAATATCGATTGCTAAATGTGTATATACAAGAATATCGACTTTATACCTAAATATAAGAAGGTGGAATTCTTCCAAATGCACTGCCGTTATGGCTTTATATCCACTTCAGTAAGATGAAGAAGGTTAATTAACTTAAATAAGTGAAAGAAATGATTTGAAGAAACTCAATATCGATTGCTAAATGTGTATATACAAGAATATCGACTTTATACCTAAATATAAGAAGGTGGAATTCTTCCAAATGCACTGCCGTTATGGCTTTATATCCACTTCAGTAAGATGAAGAAGGTTAATTAACTTAAATAAGTGAAAGAAATGATTTGAAGAAACTCAATATCGATTGCTAAATGTGTATATACAAGAATATCGACTTTATACCTAAATATAAGAAGGTGGAATTCTTCCAAATGCACTGCCGTTATGGCTTTATATCCACTTCAGTAAGATGAAGAAGGTTAATTAACTTAAATAAGTGAAAGAAATGATTTGAAGAAACTCAATATCGATTGCTAAATGTGTATATACAAGAATATCGACTTTATACCTAAATATAAGAAGGTGGAATTCTTCCAAATGCACTGCCGTTATGGCTTTATATCCACTTCAGTAAGATGAAGAAGGTTAATTAACTTAAATAAGTGAAAGAAATGATTTGAAGAAACTCAATATCGATTGCTAAATGTGTATATACAAGAATATCGACTTTATACCTAAATATAAGAAGGTGGAATTCTTCCAAATGCACTGCCGTTATGGCTTTATATCCACTTCAGTAAGATGAAGAAGGTTAATTAACTTAAATAAGTGAAAGAAATGATTTGAAGAAACTCAATATCGATTGCTAAATGTGTATATACAAGAATATCGACTTTATACCTAAATATAAGAAGGTGGAATTCTTCCAAATGCACTGCCGTTATGGCTTTATATCCACTTCAGTAAGATGAAGAAGGTTAATTAACTTAAATAAGTGAAAGAAATGATTTGAAGAAACTCAATATCGATTGCTAAATGTGTATATACAAGAATATCGACTTTATACCTAAATATAAGAAGGTGGAATTCTTCCAAATGCACTGCCGTTATGGCTTTATATCCACTTCAGTAAGATGAAGAAGGTTAATTAACTTAAATAAGTGAAAGAAATGATTTGAAGAAACTCAATATCGATTGCTAAATGTGTATATACAAGAATATCGACTTTATACCTAAATATAAGAAGGTGGAATTCTTCCAAATGCACTGCCGTTATGGCTTTATATCCACTTCAGTAAGATGAAGAAGGTTAATTAACTTAAATAAGTGAAAGAAATGATTTGAAGAAACTCAATATCGATTGCTAAATGTGTATATACAAGAATATCGACTTTATACCTAAATATAAGAAGGTGGAATTCTTCCAAATGCACTGCCGTTATGGCTTTATATCCACTTCAGTAAGATGAAGAAGGTTAATTAACTTAAATAAGTGAAAGAAATGATTTGAAGAAACTCAATATCGATTGCTAAATGTGTATATACAAGAATATCGACTTTATACCTAAATATAAGAAGGTGGAATTCTTCCAAATGCACTGCCGTTATGGCTTTATATCCACTTCAGTAAGATGAAGAAGGTTAATTAACTTAAATAAGTGAAAGAAATGATTTGAAGAAACTCAATATCGATTGCTAAATGTGTATATACAAGAATATCGACTTTATACCTAAATATAAGAAGGTGGAATTCTTCCAAATGCACTGCCGTTATGGCTTTATATCCACTTCAGTAAGATGAAGAAGGTTAATTAACTTAAATAAGTGAAAGAAATGATTTGAAGAAACTCAATATCGATTGCTAAATGTGTATATACAAGAATATCGACTTTATACCTAAATATAAGAATGTGGAATTCTTAAAAATGCACTGCCGTTATGGCTTTATATCCACTTCAGTAAGATGAAGAATGGTTATTAACTTAAATAAGTGAAAGAAATGATTTGAAGAAACTCAATATCGATTGCTAAATGTGTATATACAAGAATATCGACTTTATACCTAAATATAAGAAGGTGGAATTCTTCCAAATGCACTGCCGTTATGGCTTTATATCCACTTCAGTAAGATGAAGAAGGTTAATTAACTTAAATAAGTGAAAGAAATGATTTGAAGAAACTCAATATCGATTGCTAAATGTGTATATACAAGAATATCGACTTTATACCTAAATATAAGAAGGTGGAATTCTTCCAAATGCACTGCCGTTATGGCTTTATATCCACTTCAGTAAGATGAAGAAGGTTAATTAACTTAAATAAGTGAAAGAAATGATTTGAAGAAACTCAATATCGATTGCTAAATGTGTATATACAAGAATATCGACTTTATACCTAAATATAAGAAGGTGGAATTCTTCCAAATGCACTGCCGTTATGGCTTTATATCCACTTCAGTAAGATGAAGAAGGTTAATTAACTTAAATAAGTGAAAGAAATGATTTGAAGAAACTCAATATCGATTGCTAAATGTGTATATACAAGAATATCGACTTTATACCTAAATATAAGAAGGTGGAATTCTTCCAAATGCACTGCCGTTATGGCTTTATATCCACTTCAGTAAGATGAAGAAGGTTAATTAACTTAAATAAGTGAAAGAAATGATTTGAAGAAACTCAATATCGATTGCTAAATGTGTATATACAAGAATATCGACTTTATACCTAAATATAAGAAGGTGGAATTCTTCCAAATGCACTGCCGTTATGGCTTTATATCCACTTCAGTAAGATGAAGAAGGTTAATTAACTTAAATAAGTGAAAGAAATGATTTGAAGAAACTCAATATCGATTGCTAAATGTGTATATACAAGAATATCGACTTTATACCTAAATATAAGAAGGTGGAATTCTTCCAAATGCACTGCCGTTATGGCTTTATATCCACTTCAGTAAGATGAAGAAGGTTAATTAACTTAAATAAGTGAAAGAAATGATTTGAAGAAACTCAATATCGATTGCTAAATGTGTATATACAAGAATATCGACTTTATACCTAAATATAAGAAGGTGGAATTCTTCCAAATGCACTGCCGTTATGGCTTTATATCCACTTCAGTAAGATGAAGAAGGTTAATTAACTTAAATAAGTGAAAGAAATGATTTGAAGAAACTCAATATCGATTGCTAAATGTGTATATACAAGAATATCGACTTTATACCTAAATATAAGAAGGTGGAATTCTTCCAAATGCACTGCCGTTATGGCTTTATATCCACTTCAGTAAGATGAAGAAGGTTAATTAACTTAAATAAGTGAAAGAAATGATTTGAAGAAACTCAATATCGATTGCTAAATGTGTATATACAAGAATATCGACTTTATACCTAAATATAAGAAGGTGGAATTCTTCCAAATGCACTGCCGTTATGGCTTTATATCCACTTCAGTAAGATGAAGAAGGTTAATTAACTTAAATAAGTGAAAGAAATGATTTGAAGAAACTCAATATCGATTGCTAAATGTGTATATACAAGAATATCGACTTTATACCTAAATATAAGAAGGTGGAATTCTTCCAAATGCACTGCCGTTATGGCTTTATATCCACTTCAGTAAGATGAAGAAGGTTAATTAACTTAAATAAGTGAAAGAAATGATTTGAAGAAACTCAATATCGATTGCTAAATGTGTATATACAAGAATATCGACTTTATACCTAAATATAAGAAGGTGGAATTCTTCCAAATGCACTGCCGTTATGGCTTTATATCCACTTCAGTAAGATGAAGAAGGTTAATTAACTTAAATAAGTGAAAGAAATGATTTGAAGAAACTCAATATCGATTGCTAAATGTGTATATACAAGAATATCGACTTTATACCTAAATATAAGAAGGTGGAATTCTTCCAAATGCACTGCCGTTATGGCTTTATATCCACTTCAGTAAGATGAAGAAGGTTAATTAACTTAAATAAGTGAAAGAAATGATTTGAAGAAACTCAATATCGATTGCTAAATGTGTATATACAAGAATATCGACTTTATACCTAAATATAAGAAGGTGGAATTCTTCCAAATGCACTGCCGTTATGGCTTTATATCCACTTCAGTAAGATGAAGAAGGTTAATTAACTTAAATAAGTGAAAGAAATGATTTGAAGAAACTCAATATCGATTGCTAAATGTGTATATACAAGAATATCGACTTTATACCTAAATATAAGAAGGTGGAATTCTTCCAAATGCACTGCCGTTATGGCTTTATATCCACTTCAGTAAGATGAAGAAGGTTAATTAACTTAAATAAGTGAAAGAAATGATTTGAAGAAACTCAATATCGATTGCTAAATGTGTATATACAAGAATATCGACTTTATACCTAAATATAAGAAGGTGGAATTCTTCCAAATGCACTGCCGTTATGGCTTTATATCCACTTCAGTAAGATGAAGAAGGTTAATTAACTTAAATAAGTGAAAGAAATGATTTGAAGAAACTCAATATCGATTGCTAAATGTGTATATACAAGAATATCGACTTTATACCTAAATATAAGAAGGTGGAATTCTTCCAAATGCACTGCCGTTATGGCTTTATATCCACTTCAGTAAGATGAAGAAGGTTAATTAACTTAAATAAGTGAAAGAAATGATTTGAAGAAACTCAATATCGATTGCTAAATGTGTATATACAAGAATATCGACTTTATACCTAAATATAAGAAGGTGGAATTCTTCCAAATGCACTGCCGTTATGGCTTTATATCCACTTCAGTAAGATGAAGAAGGTTAATTAACTTAAATAAGTGAAAGAAATGATTTGAAGAAACTCAATATCGATTGCTAAATGTGTATATACAAGAATATCGACTTTATACCTAAATATAAGAAGGTGGAATTCTTCCAAATGCACTGCCGTTATGGCTTTATATCCACTTCAGTAAGATGAAGAAGGTTAATTAACTTAAATAAGTGAAAGAAATGATTTGAAGAAACTCAATATCGATTGCTAAATGTGTATATACAAGAATATCGACTTTATACCTAAATATAAGAAGGTGGAATTCTTCCAAATGCACTGCCGTTATGGCTTTATATCCACTTCAGTAAGATGAAGAAGGTTAATTAACTTAAATAAGTGAAAGAAATGATTTGAAGAAACTCAATATCGATTGCTAAATGTGTATATACAAGAATATCGACTTTATACCTAAATATAAGAAGGTGGAATTCTTCCAAATGCACTGCCGTTATGGCTTTATATCCACTTCAGTAAGATGAAGAAGGTTAATTAACTTAAATAAGTGAAAGAAATGATTTGAAGAAACTCAATATCGATTGCTAAATGTGTATATTACCACTTCAGTAAGATGAAGAAGGTTAATTAACTTAAATAAGTGAAAGAAATGATTTGAAGAAACTCAATATCGATTGCTAAATGTGTATATGCAAGAATATCGACTTTATACCTAAATATAAGAAGGTGGAATTCTTCCAAATGCACTGCCGTTATGGCTTTATATCCACTTCAGTAAGATGAAGAATGGTTATTAACTTAAGTAAGTGAAGGAAATGATTTGAAGAAACTCAATATCGATTGCTAAATGTGTATATACAAGAATATCGACTTTATACCTAAATATAAGAAGGTGGAATTCTTCCAAATGCACTGCCGTTATGGCTTTATATCCACTTCAGTAAGATGAAGAAGGTTAATTAACTTAAATAAGTGAAGGAAATGATTTGAAGAAACTCAATATCGATTGCTAAATGTGTATATAGAAGAATATCGACTTTATACCTAAATATAAGAAGGTGGAATTCTTCCAAATGCACTGCCGTTATGGCTTTATATCCACTTCAGTAAGATGAAGAAGGTTAATTAACTTAAATAAGTGAAAGAAATGATTTGAAGAAACTCAATATCGATTGCTAAATGTGTATATACAAGAATATCGACTTTATACCTAAATATAAGAAGGTGGAATTCTTCCAAATGCACTGCCGTTATGGCTTTATATCCACTTCAGTAAGATGAAGAAGGTTAATTAACTTAAATAAGTGAAAGAAATGATTTGAAGAAACTCAATATCGATTGCTAAATGTGTATATACAAGAATATCGACTTTATACCTAAATATAAGAAGGTGGAATTCTTCCAAATGCACTGCCGTTATGGCTTTATATCCACTTCAGTAAGATGAAGAAGGTTAATTAACTTAAATAAGTGAAAGAAATGATTTGAAGAAACTCAATATCGATTGCTAAATGTGTATATACAAGAATATCGACTTTATACCTAAATATAAGAAGGTGGAATTCTTCCAAATGCACTGCCGTTATGGCTTTATATCCACTTCAGTAAGATGAAGAAGGTTAATTAACTTAAATAAGTGAAAGAAATGATTTGAAGAAACTCAATATCGATTGCTAAATGTGTATATACAAGAATATCGACTTTATACCTAAATATAAGAAGGTGGAATTCTTCCAAATGCACTGCCGTTATGGCTTTATATCCACTTCAGTAAGATGAAGAAGGTTAATTAACTTAAATAAGTGAAAGAAATGATTTGAAGAAACTCAATATCGATTGCTAAATGTGTATATACAAGAATATCGACTTTATACCTAAATATAAGAAGGTGGAATTCTTCCAAATGCACTGCCGTTATGGCTTTATATCCACTTCAGTAAGATGAAGAAGGTTAATTAACTTAAATAAGTGAAAGAAATGATTTGAAGAAACTCAATATCGATTGCTAAATGTGTATATACAAGAATATCGACTTTATACCTAAATATAAGAAGGTGGAATTCTTCCAAATGCACTGCCGTTATGGCTTTATATCCACTTCAGTAAGATGAAGAAGGTTAATTAACTTAAATAAGTGAAAGAAATGATTTGAAGAAACTCAATATCGATTGCTAAATGTGTATATACAAGAATATCGACTTTATACCTAAATATAAGAAGGTGGAATTCTTCCAAATGCACTGCCGTTATGGCTTTATATCCACTTCAGTAAGATGAAGAAGGTTAATTAACTTAAATAAGTGAAAGAAATGATTTGAAGAAACTCAATATCGATTGCTAAATGTGTATATACAAGAATATCGACTTTATACCTAAATATAAGAAGGTGGAATTCTTCCAAATGCACTGCCGTTATGGCTTTATATCCACTTCAGTAAGATGAAGAAGGTTAATTAACTTAAATAAGTGAAAGAAATGATTTGAAGAAACTCAATATCGATTGCTAAATGTGTATATACAAGAATATCGACTTTATACCTAAATATAAGAAGGTGGAATTCTTCCAAATGCACTGCCGTTATGGCTTTATATCCACTTCAGTAAGATGAAGAAGGTTAATTAACTTAAATAAGTGAAAGAAATGATTTGAAGAAACTCAATATCGATTGCTAAATGTGTATATACAAGAATATCGACTTTATACCTAAATATAAGAAGGTGGAATTCTTCCAAATGCACTGCCGTTATGGCTTTATATCCACTTCAGTAAGATGAAGAAGGTTAATTAACTTAAATAAGTGAAGGAAATGATTTGAAGAAACTCAATATCGATTGCTAAATGTGTATATACAAGAATATCGACTTTATACCTAAATATAAGAAGGTGGAATTCTTCCAAATGCACTGCCGTTATGGCTTTATATCCATTCAGTAAGATGAAGAATGTTAATTAACTTAAATAAGTGAAGGAAATGATTTGACGAAACTCAATATCGATTGCTTAATGTGTATATACAAGAATATCGACTTTATACCTAAATATAAGAAGGTGGAATTCTTCCAAATGCACTGCCGTTATGGCTTTATATCCACTTCAGTAAAATGAAGAAGGTTAATTAACTTAAATAAGTGAAAGAAATGATTTGAAGAAACTCAATATCGATTGCTAAATGTGTATATACAAGAATATCGACTTTATACCTAAATATAAGAAGGTGGAATTCTTCCAAATGCACTGCCGTTATGGCTTTATATCCACTTCAGTAAGATGAAAGAAGGTTAATTAACTTAAATAAGTGAAGGAAATGATTTGAAGAAACTCAATATCGATTGCTAAATGTGTATATACAAGAATATCGACTTTATACCTAAATATAAGAAGGTGGAATTCTTCCAAATGCACTGCCGTTATGGCTTTATATCCACTTCAGTAAGATGAAGAAGGCTAATTAACTTAAATAAGTGAAAGAAATGATTTGAAGAAACTCAATATCGATTGCTAAATGTGTATATACAAGAATATCGACTTTATACCTAAATATAAGAAGGAAGAATTCTTCCAAATGCACTGCCGTTATGGCTTTATATCCACTTCAGTAAGATGAAGAAGGTTAATTAACTTAAATAAGTGAAAGAAATGATTTGACGAAACTCAATATCGATTGCTATATGTGTATATACAAGAATATCGACTTTATACCTAAATATAAGAAGGTGGAATTCTTCCAAATGCACTGCCGTTATGGCTTTATATCCACTTCAGTAAGATGAAGAAGGTTAATTAACTTAAATAAGTGAAAGAAATGATTTGAAGAAACTCAATATCGATTGCTTAATGTGTATATACAAGAATATCGACTTTATACCTAAATATAAGAAGGTGGAATTCTTCCAAATGCACTGCCGTTATGGCTTTATATCCACTTCAGTAAGATGAAGAAGGTTAATTAACTTAAATAAGTGAAGAAAATGATTTCAAAAAACTCAATATCGATTGCTAAATGTGTATATACAAGAATATCGACTTTATACTTAAATATAAGAAGGTGGAATTCTTCCAAATGCACTGCCGTTATAGCTTTATATCCACTTCAGTAAGATGAAGAAGTTAGTTAAACTTAAATAAGTGAAGTAAATGATTTGAAAAAACTTAATATCGATTGCTAAATGTGTATTTACAAGAATATCGACTTTACACCTAACATAAGATGGTGGAATTCTTCTAAATGCACTGCCGTTATGGCTTTATATCCACTTCAGTAATATGAAGAATTGTTATTAACTTAAGTAAGTGAATTAAATGATTTGAAGAAACTCAATATCGATTGCTAAATGTGTATATACAAGAATATCGACTTTATACCTAAATATAAGAAGGTGGAATTCTTCCAAATGCACTGCCGTTATGGCTTTATATCCACTTCAGTAAGATGAAGAAGGCTAATTAACTTAAATAAGTGAAAGAAATGATTTGAAGAAACTCAATATCGATTGCTAAATGTGTATAAACAAGAATATCGACTTTATACTTAAATATAAGAAGGTGGAATTCTTCCAAATGCACTGCCGCTGTGGCGTTATATCCACTTCAGTAAGATAAAGAAGGTTAATTAACTTAAATAAGTGAAGAAATGATTTGAAGAAACTCAATATCGATTGCTAAATGTGTATATACAAGAATATCGACTTTATACCTAAATATAAGAAGGTGGAATTCTTCCAAATGCACTGCCGTTATGGCTTTATATCCACTTCAGTAAGATGAAGAAGGTTAATTAACTTAAATAAGTGAAAGAAATGATTTGAAGAAACTCAATATCGATTGCTAAATGTGTATATACAAGAATATCGACTTTATACCTAAATATAAGAAGGTGGAATTCTTCCAAATGCACTGCCGTTATGGCTTTATATCCACTTCAGTAAGATACATAAGGTTAATTAACTTAAATAAGTGAAGGAAATGATTTGAAGAAACTCAAATCGATTGCTAAATGTGTATATACAAGAATATCGACTTTATACCTAAATATAAGAAGGTGGAATTCTTCCAAATGCACTGCCGTTATGGCTTTATATCCACTTCAGTAAGATGAAGAAGGTTAATTAACTTAAATAAGTGAAAGAAATGATTTGAAGAAACTCAATATCGATTGCTAAATGTGTATAACAAGAATATCGACTTTATAGCCAAATATAAGAAGGTGGAATTCTTCCAAATGCACTGCCGTTATGGCTTTATATCTAATTCAGTAAGATGAAGAAGGTTAATTAACTTAAATAAGTGAAGAAATGATTTGAAGAAACTCAATATCGATTGCTAAATGTGTATATACAAGAATATCGACTTTATACCTAAACATAAGAAGGTGGAATTCTTCCAAATGCACTGCCGTTATGGCTTTATATCCACTTCAGTAAGATGAAGAAGGTTAATTAACTTAAATAAGTGAAGGAAATGATTTGAAGAAACTCAATATCGATTGCTAAATGTGTATATACAAGAATATCGACTTTATACCTAAATATAAGAAGGTGGAATTCTTCCAAATGCACTGCCGTTATGGCTTTATATCCACTTCAGTAAGATGAAGAAGGTTAATTAACTTAAATAAGTGAAAGAAATGATTTGAAGAAACTCAATATCGATTGCTAAATGTGTATATACAAGAATATCGACTTTATACCTAAATATAAGAAGGTGGAATTCTTCCAAATGCACTGCCGTTATGGCTTTATATCCACTTCAGTAAGATGAAGAAGGTTAATTAACTTAAATAAGTGAAGGAAATGATTTGAAGAAACTCAATATCGATTGCTAAATGTGTATATACAAGAATATCGACTTTATACCTAAATATAAGAAGGTGGAATTCTTCCAAATGCACTGCCGTTATGGCTTTATATCCACTTCAGTAAGATGAAGAAGGTTAATTAACTTAAATAAGTGAAGGAAATGATTTGAAGAAACTCAATATCGATTGCTAAATGTGCATATATACAAGAATATCGACTTTATACCTAAATATAAGAAGGTGGAATTCTTCCAAATGCACTGCCGTTATGGCTTTATATCCACTTCAGTAAGATGAAGAAGGCTAATTAACTTAAATAAGTGAAAGAAATGATTTGAAGAAACTCAATATCGATTGCTAAATGTGTATATACAAGAATATCGACTTTATACCTAAATATAAGAAGGTGGAATTCTTCCAAATGCACTGCCGTTATGGCTTTATATCCACTTCAGTAAGATGAAGAAGGCTAATTAACTTAAATAAGTGAAGGAAATGATTTGAAGAAACTCAATATCGATTGCTAAATGTGTATATACAAGAATATCGACTTTATACCTAAATATAAGAAGGTGGAATTCTTCCAAATGCACTGCCGTTATGGCTTTATATCCACTTCAGTAAGATGAAGAAGGCTAATTAACTTAAATAAGTGAAAGAAATGATTTGAAGAAACTCAATATCGATTGCTAAATGTGTATATACAAGAATATCGACTTTATACCTAAATATAAGAAGGTGGAATTCTTCCAAATGCACTGCCGTTATGGCTTTATATCCACTTCGGTAGGACGAAGAAGGTTAATTAACTTAAATAAGTGAAGAAAATGATTTGAAGAAACTCAATATCGATTGCTAAATGTGTATAAACAAGAATATCGACTTTATACCTAAATATAAGAAGGTGGAATTCTTCCAAATGCACTGCCGTTATGGCTTTATATCCACTTCAGTAAGATGAAGAATGTTAATTAACTTAAATAAGTGAAAGAAATGATTTGAAGAAACTCAATATCGATTGCTAAATGTGTATTTACAAGAATATCGACTTTATACCTAAATATAAGAAGGTGGAATTCTTCCAAATGCACTGCCGTTATGGCTTTATATCCACTTCAAAAAGATGATGAAGGTTAATTAACTTAAATAAGTGAAGTAAATGATTTGAAGAAACTCAATATCGATTGCTAAATCTGTATATACAAGAATATCGACTTTATACCTAAATATAAGAAGGTGGAATTCTTCCAAATGCACTGCCGTTATGGCTTTATATCCACTTCAGTAAGATGAAGAAGGTTAATTAACTTAAATAAGTGAAGGAAATGATTTGAAGAAACTCAATATCGATTGCTAAATGTGTATATACAAGAATATCGACTTTATACCTAAATATAAGAAGGTGGAATTCTTCCAAATGCACTGCCGTTATGGCTTTATATCCACTTCAGTAAGATGAAGAAGGCTAATTAACTTAAATAAGTGAATGAAATGATTTGAAGAAACTCAATATCGATTGCTAAATGTGTATTTACAAGAATATCGACTTTATACCTAAATATAAGAAGGTGGAATTCTTCCAAATGCACTGCCGTTATGGCTTTATATCCACTTCAAAAAGATGATGAAGGTTAATTAACTTAAATAAGTGAAGTAAATGATTTGAAGAAACTCGACATCGATTGCTAAATCTGTATATACAAGAATATCGACTTTATACCTAAATATAAGAAGGTGGAATTCTTCCAAATGCACTGCCGTTATGGCTTTATATCCACTTCAGTAAGATGAAGAAGGTTAATTAACTTAAATAAGTGAAGGAAATGATTTGAAGAAACTCAATATCGATTGCTAAATGTGTATATACAAGAATATCGACTTTATACCTAAATATAAGAAGGTGGAATTCTTCCAAATGCACTGCCGTTATGGCTTTATATCCACTTCAGTAAGATGAAGAAGGTTAATTAACTTAAATAAGTGAAGGAAATGATTTGAAGAAACTCAATATCGATTGCTAAATGTGTATATACAAGAATATCGACTTTATACCTAAATATAAGAAGGTGGAATTCTTCCAAATGCACTGCCGTTATGGCTTTATATCCACTTCAGTAAGATGAAGAATGTTAATTAACTTAAATAAGTGAAAGAAATGATTTGAAGAAACTCAATATCGATTGCTAAATGTGTATATACAAGAATATCGACTTTATACCTAAATATAAGAAGGTGGAATTCTTCCAAATGCACTGCCGTTATGGCTTTATATCCACTTCAGTAAGATGAAGAAGGCTAATTAACTTAAATAAGTGAAGGAAATGATTTGAAGAAACTCAATATCGATTGCTAAATGTGTATAAACAAGAATATCGACTTTATACCTAAATATAAGAAGGTGGAATTCTTCCAAATGCACTGCCGTTATGGCTTTATATCCACTTCAGTAAGATGAAGAAGGTTAATTAACTTAAATAAGTGAAGTAAATGATTTGAAGAAACTCAATATCGATTGCTAAATGTGTATATACAAGAATATCGACTTTATACCTAAATATAAGAAGGTGGAATTCTTCCAAATGCACTGCCGTTATGGCTTTATATCCACTTCAGTAAGATGAAGAAGGTTAATTAACTTAAATAAGTGAATGAAATAATATGAAGAAACTCAACATCGTTTGCTGAATGTGTATATACAAGAATATCGACTTTATACCTAAATATAAGAAGGTGGAATTCTTCCAAATGCACTGCCGTTATGGCTTTATATCCACTTCAGTAAGATGAAGAAGGTTAATTAACTTAAATAAGTGAAAGAAATGATTTGAAGAAACTCAATATCGATTGCTAAATGTGTATATACAAGAATATCGACTTTATACCTAAATATAAGAAGGTGGAATTCTTCCAAATGCACTGCCGTTATGGCTTTATATCCACTTCAGTAAGATGAAGAAGGTTAATTAACTTAAATAAGTGAAGGAAATGATTTGAAGAAACTCAATATCGATTGCTAAATGAGTATATAGAAGAATATCGACTATTATACTTAAATATAAGAAGGTGGAATTCTTCCAAATGCACTGCCGTTATGGCTTTATATCCACTTCAGTAAGATGAAGAAGGTTAATTAACTTAAATAAGTGAAGGAAATGATTTGAAGAAACTCAATATCGATTGCTAAATGTGTATATACAAGAATATCGACTTTATACCTAAATATAAGAAGGTGGAATTCTTCCAAATGCACTGCCGTTATGGCTTTATATCCACTTCAGTAAGATGAAGAAGGCTAATTAACTTAAATAAGTGAAGGAAATGATTTGAAGAAACTCAATATCGATTGCTAAATGTGTATATACAAGAATATCGACTTTATACCTAAATATAAGAAGGTGGAATTCTTCCAAATGCACTGCCGTTATGGCTTTATATCCACTTCAGTAAGATGAAGAAGGCTAATTAACTTAAATAAGTGAAAGAAATGATTTGAAGAAACTCAATATCGATTGCTAAATGTGTATATACAAGAATATCGACTTTATACCTAAATATAAGATGGTGGAATTCTTCCAAATGCACTGCCGTTATGGCTTTATATCCACTTCAGTAAAATGAAGGAGGCTAATTAACTTAAATAAGTGAATGAAATGATTTGAAGAAACTCAATATCGATTGTTAAATGTGTATATACAAGAATATCGACTTTATACTTAATTATAAGAAGGTAGAATTCTTCCAAATGCACTGCTGTTATGGCTTTATATCCACTTCAGCAAGATGAAGAAGGTTAGATAACTTAAATAAGTGAAGAAAATGATTTGAAGAAACTCAATATCGCTTGCTAAATGTGTATATACAAGAATATCGACTTTATACCTAAATACAAGATTGCGGAATTCTTCCAAATGCACTGCCGTTATGGCTTTATATCCACTTCAGTAAGATGAAGGAGGTTAATTAACTTAAATAAGTGAAGTAAATGATTTGAAGAAACTCAATATCGATTGCTAAATCTGTATATACAAGAATATCGGTTTTTTACCTAAATATAAGATTGTTAAAGTCTTCCAAATTTGCTGCTGTTATGGCTTTATATCCACTTCAGTAAGATGAAGAATGTTAATTAACTTAAATAAGTGAAGTAAATGATTTGAAGAAACTCAATATCGATTGCTAAATGTGTATATACAAGAATATCGACTTTATACCTAAATATAAGAAGGTGGAATTCTTCCAAATGCACTGCCGTTATGGCTTTATATCCACTTCAGTAAGATGAAGAAGGTTAATTAACTTAAATAAGTGAAAGAAATGATTTGAAGAAACTCAATATCGATTGCTAAATGTGTATATACAAGAATATCGACTTTATACCTAAATATAAGAAGGTGGAATTCTTCCAAATGCACTGCCGTTATGGCTTTATATCCACTTCAGTAAGATGAAGAATGTTCATTAACTTAAATAAGTGAAGTAAATGATTTGAAGAAACTCAATATCGATTGCTAAATGTGTATATACAAGAATATCGACTTTATACCTAAATATAAGAAGGTGGAATTCTTCCAAATGCACTGCCGTTATGGCTTTATATCCACTTCAGTAAGATGAAGAAGGTTAATTAACTTAAATAAGTGAAGTAAATGATTTGAAGAAACTCAATATCGATTGCTAAATGTGTATATACAAGAATATCGACTTTATACCTAAATATAAGAAGGTGGAATTCTTCCAAATGCACTGCCGTTATGGCTTTATATCCACTTCAGTAAGATGAAGAAGGTTAATTAACTTAAATAAGTGAAAGAAATGATTTGAAGAAACTCAATATCGATTGCTAAATGTGTATATACAAGAATATCGACTTTATACCTAAATATAAGAAGGTGGAATTCTTCCAAATGCACTGCCGTTATGGCTTTATATCCACTTCAGTAAGATGAAGAAGGTTAATTAACTTAAATAAGTGAAGGAAATGATTTGAAGAAACTCAATATCGATTGCTAAATGTGTATATACAAGAATATCGACTTTATACCTAAATATAAGAAGGTGGAATTCTTCCAAATGCACTGCCGTTATGGCTTTATATCCACTTCAGTAAGATGAAGAATGTTAATTAACTTAAATAAGTGAAGGAAATGATTTGAAGAAACTCAATATCGATTGCTAAATGTGTATATACAAGAATATCGACTTTATACCTAAATATAAGAAGGTGGAATTCTTCCAAATGCACTGCCGTTATGGCTTTATATCCACTTCAGTAAGATGAAGAAGGTTAATTAACTTAAATAAGTGAAGTAAATGATTTGAAGAAACTCAATATCGATTGCTAAATGTGTATATACAAGAATATCGACTTTATACCTAAATATAAGAAGGTGGAATTCTTCCAAATGCACTGCCGTTATGGCTTTATATCCACTTCAGTAAGATGAAGAAGGTTAATTAACTTAAATAAGTGAAGTAAATGATTTGAAGAAACTCAATATCGATTGCTAAATGTGTATATACAAGAATATCGACTTTATACCTAAATATAAGATTGCGGAATTCTTCCAAATGCACTGCCGTTATGGCTTTATATCCACTTCAGTAAGATGAAGAAGGTTAATTAACTTAAATAAGTGAAGAAAATGATTTGAAGAAACTCAATATTGATTGCTAAATGTGTATATACAAGATTATCGACTTTGTACCTAAGTATAAGAAGGTGGAATTCTTCCTGGCGTCTTCTTGTGGCTTTATATCCACTTCAAAAAGATGATGAAGGTTAATTAACTTAAATAAGTGAAGTAAATGATTTGAAGAAACTCGACATCGATTGCTAAATCTGTATATACAAGATTATCGACTTTATACCTAAATATAAGAAGGTGGAATTCTTCCAAATGCACTGCCGTTATGGCTTTATATCCACTTCAGTAAGATGAAGAAGGCTAATTAACTTAAATAAGTGAAGGAAATGATTTGAAGAAACTCAATATCGATTGCTAAATGTGTATATACAAGAATATCGACTTTATACCTAAATATAAGAAGGTGGAATTCTTCCAAATGCACTGCCGTTATGGCTTTATATCCACTTCAGTAAGATGAAGAAGGTTAATTAACTTAAATAAGTGAAGTAAATGATTTGAAGAAACTCAATATCGATTGCTAAATCTGTATATACAAGAATATCGACTTTATACCTAAATATAAGAAGGTGGAATTCTTCCAAATGCACTGCCGTTATGGCTTTATATCCACTTCAGTAAGATTAAGAATGTTAGTTAACTTAAATAAGTGAAGGAAATGATTTGAAGAAACTCAATATCGATTGCTAAATGTGTATATACAAGAATATCGACTTTATACCTAAATATAAGAAGGTGGAATTCTTCCAAATGCACTGCCGTTATGGCTTTATATCCACTTCAGTAAGATGAAGAAGGTTAATTAACTTAAATAAGTGAAGTAAATGATTTGAAGAAACTCAATATCGATTGCTAAATGTGTATATACAAGAATATCGACTTTATACCTAAATATAAGAAGGTGGAATTCTTCCAAATGCACTGCCGTTATGGCTTTATATCCATTTCAGTAAGATGAAGGAGGCTAATTAACTTAAATAAGTGAAGGAAATGATTTGAAGAAACTCAATATCGATTGCTAAATGTGTATATACAAGAATATCGACTTTATACCTAAATATAAGAAGGTGGAATTCTTCCAAATGCACTGCCGTTATGGCTTTATATCCACTTCAGTAAGATTAAGAAGGTAAATTAACTTAAATAAGTGAAGGAAATGATTTGAAGAAACTCAATATCGATTGCTAAATGTGTATATACAAGAATATCGACTTTGTACCAAAATATAAGATTGCGGAATTCTTCCAAATGCACTGCCGTTATGGCTTTATGTCCACTTCAGTAAGATGAAGGAGGCTAATTAACTTAAATAAGTGAAGGAGATGATTTGAAGAAACTCAATATCGATGGCTAAATGTGTATATACAAGAATATCGACTTTATACTTAAATATAAGAAGGTGGAATTCTTCCAAATGCGCTGCCGTTATGGCTTTATATCCACTTCAGTAAGATTAAGAATGTTAGTTAACTTAAAGAAGTGAAGGAAATGATTTGAAGAAACCCAATATCGATTGCTAAATGTGTATTTACAAGAATATCGACTTTGTACCAAAATATAAGATTGCGGAATTCTTCCAAATGCACTGCCGTTATGGCTTTATGTCCACTTCAGTAAGATGAGGAAGGTTAATTAACTTAAATAAGTGAAGTAAATGATTTGAAGAAACTCAATATCGATTGCTAAATGTGTATATACAAGAATATCGACTTTATACCTAAATATAAGAAGGTGGAATTCTTCCAAATGCACTGCCGTTATGGCTTTATATCCACTTCAGTAAGATGAAGAAGGTTAATTAACTTAAATAAGTGAAGTAAATGATTTGAAGAAACTCAATATCGATTGCTAAATGTGTATATACAAGAATATCGACTTTATACCTAAATATAAGAAGGTGGAATTCTTCCAAATGCACTGCCGTTATGGCTTTATATCCACTTCATTAAGATGAAGAAGGTTAATTAACTTAAATAAGTGAAGAAATGATTTGAAGAAACTCAATATCGATTGCTAAATGTGTATATACAAGAATATCGACTTTATACCTAAATATAAGAAGGTGGAATTCTTCCAAATGCACTGCCGTTATGGCTTTATATCCACTTCAGTAAGATGAAGAAGGTTAATTAACTTAAATAAGTGAAGGAAATGATTTGAAGAAACTCAATATCGATTGCTAAATGTGTATATACAAGAATATCGACTTTATACCTAAATATAAGAAGGTGGAATTCTTCCAAATGCACTGCCGTTATGGCTTTATATCCACTTCAGTAAGATGAAGAAGGTTAATTAACTTAAATAAGTGAAGAAATGATTTGAAGAAACTCAATATCGATTGCTAAATGTGTATATACAAGAATATCGACTTTATACCTAAATATAAGAAGGTGGAATTCTTCCAAATGCACTGCCGTTATGGCTTTATATCCACTTCAGTAAGATGAAGAAGGTTAATTAACTTAAATAAGTGAAGGAAATGATTTGAAGAAACTCAATATCGATTGCTAAATGTGTATATACAAGAATATCGACTTTATACCTAAATATAAGAAGGTGGAATTCTTCCAAATGCACTGCCGTTATGGCTTTATATCCATTCAGTAAGATGAAGAAGGTTAATTAACTTAAATAAGTGAAGGAAATGATTTGAAGAAACTCAATATCGATTGCTAAATGTGTATATACAAGAATATCGACTTTATACCTAAATATAAGAAGGTGGAATTCTTCCAAATGCACTGCCGTTATGGCTTTATATCCACTTCAGTAAGATGAAGAAGGCTAATTAACTTAAATAAGTGAAAGAAATGATTTGAAGAAACTCAATATCGATTGCTAAATGTGTATATACAAGAATATCGACTTTATACCTAAATATAAGAAGGTGGAATTCTTCCAAATGCACTGCCGTTATGGCTTTATATCCACTTCAGTAAGATGAAGAAGGTTAATTAACTTAAATAAGTGAAGAAAATGATTTGAAGAAACTCAATATCGATTGCTAAATGTGTATATACAAGAATATCGACTTTATACCTAAACATAAGAAGGTGGAATTCTTCCAAATGCACTGATGTTATGGCTTTATATCGACTTCAGTAAGTCGAAGAAAGTTAATTAACTTAAATGAAGGAAATGATTTGAAGAAACTCAATAACGGTTGCTAAATGTGTATATACAAGAATTTCGACTTTATACCTAAATATAAGAAGGAAGAATTCTTCCAAATGCACTGCCGTTATGGCTTTATATCCACTTCAGTAAGATGAAGAATGTTAATTAACTTAAATAAGTGAAGGAAATGATTTGACGAAACTCAATATCAATTGCTAAATGTCTATTTACAAGAATATCGACTTTATACCTAAATATAAGAAGGTGGAATTCTTCCAAATGCACTGCCGTTATGGCTTTATATCCACTTCAGTAAGATGAAAAAAGATCAATTAACTTAAATAAGTCAAGTAAATGATTTGAAGCAACTCAATATCGATTGCTAAATGTGTATATGCAAGAATATCGACTTTATACCTAAATATAAGAAGGTGGAATTCTTCCAAATGCACTGCCGTTATGGCTTTATATCCACTTCAGTAAGATGAAGAAGGCTAATTAACTTAAATAAGTGAATGAAATGATTTGAAGAAACTCAATATCGATTGCTAAATGTGTATATACAAGAATATCGACTTTATACCTAAATATAAGAAGGTGGAATTCTTCCAAATGCACTGCCGTTATGGCTTTATATCCACTTCAGTAAGACGAAGAAGGTTAATTAACTTAAATAAGTGAAAGAAATGATTTGAAGAAACTCAATATCGATTGCTAAATGTGTATATACAAGAATATCGACTTTATACCTAAATATAAGAAGGTGGAATTCTTCCAAATGCACTGCCGTTATGGCTTTATATCCACTTCAGTAAGGCGAAGAAGGTTAATTAACTTAAATAAGTGAAGGAAATGATTTGAACAAATTAAATCGATTGCTAAATGTGTATATACAAGAATATCTACTTTATACCTAAATATAATAAGGTGGAATTCTTCCAAATGCACTATCGTTATGGCTTTATATCCATTCAGTAAGATGAAGAATGTTAATTAACTTAAATAAGTGAAGGAAATGATTTGACGAAACTCAATATCGATTGCTTAATGTGTATATACAAGAATATCGACTTTATACCTAAACATAAGAAGGTGGAATTCTTCCAAATGCACTGCCGTTATGGCTTTATATCCACTTCAGTAAGATGAAGGAGGCTAATTAACTT
>NW_026094770.1:0-44905 GCF_024586455.1 Bactrocera neohumeralis | reverse complement strand
TATTTGGAATAATTCGACATTCTTATATTCAGGTATAAAATCGATTTTCTTGTATATACACATTTAGCAATCGATACTGAGTTACTTCAAATCACTAATTTAATATATTTAAGTTAATTAACCTTCCTCATCTTACTGAAGTTGACATAAAACCATAACGGCAGTGCATTTGGAATAATTCGACATTCTTATATTTAGGTATAAAGTCGATCTTCTTGTATATACACACTTAGCAGTCGATAAGGAATTGCCTTAAATCATTAATTTACCATACTTAAGTTAATTAACCTTCCTCATCTTACTGAAGTTGACATAAAGCCATAACGGCAGTGCATTTGGAATAATTCGACATTCTTATATTCAGGTATAAAATCGATTTTCTTGTAGATACACATTTAGCAATCGATATTGAGTTACCTCAAATCAATAATTTAATATATTTAAGTTAATTTACCTTCCTCATCTTACTGAAGTTGACATAAAGCCATAACGGCAGTGCATTTGGAATAATTCGACATTCTTATATTCAGGTATAAAATCGATTTTCTTGTATATACACATTTAGCAATCGATATTGAGTTACTTCAAATCATTAATTTAATATATTTAAGTTAATTAACCTTCCTCATCTTACTGAAGTTGACATAAAGCCATAACGGCAGTGCATTTGGAATAATTCGACATTCTTATATTCAGGTATAAAGTCGATTTTCTTGTAGATACACATTTAGCAGTCGATATTGAGTTGCTTTAAATCATTAATTTAATATATTTAAGTTAATTAACCTTCCTCATCTTACTGAAGTTGACATAAAGCCATAACGGCAGTGCATTTGGAATAATTCGACATTCTTATATTTAGGTATAAAGTCGATTTTCTTGTAGATACACATTTAGCAGTCGATATTGAGTTGCCTTAAATCATTAATTTTAAATTTTTAATTTAATTAACTTTCTTTATCTTAACGAAGTTGACATAAAGCCATAACGGCAGTGCATTTGGAATAATTCGGCATTCTTATATTTAGGTATAAAGTCGATTTTCTTGTATATACGCATTTAGCAGTTGATATTGAGTTGCTTTAAATCATTAATTTAACATATTTAAGTTAATTTACCTTCCTCATCTTACTGAAGTTGACATAAAGCCATATCGGCAGTGCATTTGGAATAATTCGACATTCTTATATTCAGGTATAAATCGATTTTCTTGTATATACACATTTAGCAATCGATATTGAGTTACTTCAAATCATTAATTTAATATATTTAAGTTAATTAACCTTCCTCATCTTACTGAAGTTGACATAAAGCCATAACGGCAGTGTATTTGGAATAATTCGACATTCTTATATTCAGGTATAAAATCGATTTTCTTGTATATACACATTTAGCAGTCGATATTGAGTTACTTCAAATCATTAATTTAATATATTTAAGTTAATTAACCTTCCTCATCTTACTGAAGTTGACATAAAGCCATAACGGCAGTGCATTTGGAATAATTCGACATTCTTATATTCAGGTATTAAATCGATTCTTTTGTATATACACATTTAGCAGTCGATATTTAGTTGCTTTAAATCATTAAATTAACATATTTAAGTTAATTTACCTTCCTCATCTTACTGAAGTTGACATAAAGCCATAACGGCAGTGCATTTGGAATAATTCGACATTCTTATATTTAGGTATAAAGTCGATTTTCTTGTAGATACACATTTAGCAGTCGATATTGAGTTGCTTTAAATCATTAATTTAATATATTTAAGTTAATTAACCTTCCTCATCTTACTGAAGTTGACATAAAGCCATAACGGCAGTGCATTTGGAATAATTCGACATTCTTATATTCAGGTATAAAATCGATTTTCTTGTATATATTCATTTCGCAGTCGATATTAGCAATCGATATTGAGTTACTTCAAATCATTAATTTAATATATTTAAGTTAATTAACCTTCCTCATCTTACTGAAGTTGACATAAAGCCATAACGGCACTGCATTTGGAATAATTCGACATTCTTATATTCAGGTATAAAGTCGATTTTCTTGTATATACACATTTAGCAGTCGATATTGAGTTGCTTTAAATCATTAATTTAACATATTTAAGTTAATTAACCTTCCTCATCTTACTGAAGTTGACATAAAACCATAACGGCACTGCATTTGGAATAATTCGACATTTTTATATTTAGGTATAAAGTCGATATTCTTCCATATACACATTTAGCAGTCGATATTGAGTTGCTTTAAATCATTAAATTAACATATTTAAGTTAATTAACCTTCCTCATCTTACTGAAGTTGACATAAAGCCATAACGGCAGTGCATTTGGAATAATTCGACATTCTTATATTTAGGTATAAAGTCGATTTTCTTGTAGATACACATTTAGCAGTCGATATTGAGTTGCTTTAAATCATTAATTTAACATATTTAAGTTAATTAACCTTCCTCATCTTACTGAAGTTGACATAAAGCCATAACGGCAGTGCATTTGGAATAATTCGACATTCTTATATTTAGGTATAAAGTCGATTTTCTTGTATATACGCATTTAGCAGTTGATATTGAGTTGCTTTAAATCATTAATTTAATATATTTAAGTTAATTAACCTTCCTCATCTTACTGAAGTTGACATAAAACCATAACGGCACTGCATTTGGAATAATTCGACATTCTTATATTTAGGTATAAAGTCGATTTTCTTGTAGATACACATTTAGCAGTCGATATTGAGTTGCTTTAAATCATTAAATTAACATATTTAAGTTAATTTACCTTCCTCATCTTACTGAAGTTGACATAAAGCCATAACGGCAGTGCATTTGGAATAATTCGACATTCTTATATTCAGGTATTAAAATCGATTTTCTTGTATATACACATTTAGCAATCGATATTGAGTTACTTCAAATCATTAATTTAATATATTTAAGTTAATTAACCTTCCTCATCTTACTGAAGTTGACATAAAACCATAACGGCACTGCATTTGGAATAATTCGACATTCTTATATTTAGGTATAAAATCGATTTTCTTGTATATACACATTTAGCAGTCGATATTGAGTTGCTTTAAATCACTAATTTAACATATTTAAGTTAATTAACCTTCCTCATCTTACTGAAGTTGTCATAAAGCCATAACGGCAGTGCATTTGGAATAATTCGACATTCTTATATTCAGGTATAAAGTCGATTTTCTTGTATATACACATTTAGCAGTCGATATTGAATTGCTTTAAATCATTAATTTAACATATTTAAGTTAATTAACTTTCTTCATCTTACCGAAGTTGACATAAAGCCATAACGGCAGTGCATTTGGAATAATTCGACATTCTTATATTCAGGTATAAAGTCGATTTTCTTGTATATACACATTTAGCAGTCGATATTGAGTTGCTTTAAATCATTAATTTAACATATTTAAGTTAATTAACCTTCCTCATCTTACTGAAGTTGACATAAAGCCATAACGGCAGTGCATTTGGAATAATTCGACATTCTTATATTCAGGTATAAATCGATTTTCTTGTATATACACATTTAGCAATCGATATTGAGTTACTTTAAATCATTAATTTAACATATTTAAGTTAATTTCCCTTCTTCATCTTACTGAAGTTGACATAAAGCCATAACGTCAGTGCATTTGGAATAATTCGACATTCTTATATTCAGGTATAAAGTCGATTTTCTTGTATATACACATTTAGCAGTCGATATTGAGTTGCTTTAAATCATTAATTTAACATATTTAAGTTAATTAACCTTCCTCATCTTACTGAAGTTGACATAAAGCCATAACGGCAGTGCATTTGGAATAATTCGACATTCTTATATTCAGGTATAAAGTCGATTTTCTTGTATATACACATTTAGCAGTCGATATTGAGTTGCTTTTCTTGTAATCATTAATTTAATATATTTAAGTTAATTAACCTTCCTCATCTTACTGAAGTTAACATAAAACCATAACGGCAGTGCATTTGGAATAATTCGACATTCTTATATTCAGGTATAAAGTCGATTTTCTTGTAGATGCACATTTAGCAGTCGATATTGAGTTGCTTTAAATCATTAATTTAATATATTTAAGTTAATTAACCTTCCTCATCTTACTGAAGTTGACATAAAGCCGTAACGGCAGTGCATTTGGAATAATTCGACATTCTTATATTCAGGTATAAAGTCGATTTTCTTGTATATACACATTTAGCAGTCGATATTGAGTTGCTTTAAATCATTAATTTAACATATTTAAGTTAATTAACCTTCCTCATCTTACTGAAGTTGACATAAAGCCATAACGGCAGTGCATTTGGAATAATTCGACATTCTTATATTCAGGTATAAAATCGATTTTCTTGTATATGCACATTTAGCTATCGATATTGAGTTGCTTCAAATCTTTAACTTCACATATCTAGGATAATTAACTTTTTCATCTTACTGAAGTTGACATAAAGCCATATCGGCAGTGCATTTGGAATAATTCGACATTCTTATATTCAGGTATAAAGTCGATTTTCTTGTATATACACATTTAGCAGTCGATATTGAGTTGCTTTAAATCATTAATTTAACATATTTAAGTTAATTAACCTTCCTCATCTTACTGAAGTTGACATAAAGCCATAACGGCAGTGCATTTGGAATAATTCGACATTCTTATATTCAGGTATAAAATCGATTTTCTTGTATATACACATTTAGCAATCGATATTGAGTTACTTCAAATCATTAATTTAATATATTTAAGTTAATTAACCTTCCTCATCTTACTGAAGTTGACATAAAGCCATAACGGCAGTGCATTTGGAATAATTCGACATTCTTATATTCAGGTATAAAATCGATTTTCTTGTATATACACATTAAGCAGTCGATATTGAGTTATTTTAAATAATTAATTCAACATTTTTAAGTTAATTAACCTTCCTCATCTTACTGAAGTTGACATAAAGCCATAACGGCAGTGCATTTGGAATAATTCGACATTCTTATATTCAGGTATAAAATCGATTTTCTTGTATATACACATTTAGCAATCGATATTGAGTTACTTCAAATCATTAATTTAATATATTTAAGTTAATTAACCTTCCTCATCTTACTGAAGTTGACATAAAGCCATAACGGCAGTGCATTTGGAATAATTCGACATTCTTATTTTCAGGTATAAAGTCGATTTTCTTGTATATACACACTTAGCAGTCGATATTGAGTTGCCTTAAATCATTAATTTAATATATTTAAGTTAATTAACTTTCTTTATCTTAACGAAGTTGACATAAAGCCATAACGGCAGTGCATTTGGAATAATTCGACATTCTTATATTCAGGTATAAAGTCGATTTTCTTGTATATACACATTTAGCAGTCGATATTGAGTTGCTTTAAATCATTAATTTAATATATTTAAGTTAATTAACCTTCCTCATCTTACTGAAGTTGACATAAAGCCATAACGGCAGTGCATTTGGAATAATTCGACATTCTTATATTCAGGTATAAAATCGATTTTCTTGTATATACACATTTAGCAGTCGATATTGAGTTGCTTTAAATCATTAATTTAATATATTTAAGTTAATTAACCTTCCTCATCTTACTGAAGTTGACATAAAGCCATAACGGCAGTGCATTTGGAATAATTCGACACTCTTATATTCAAATATAAAGTCGATTTTCTTGTATATACACATTTAGCAGTCGATATTGAGTTGCTTAAATCATTAATTTAACATATTTAAGTTAATTAACCTTCCTCATCTTACTGAAGTTGACATAAAGCCATAACGGCAGTGCATTTGGAATAATTCGACATTCTTATATTCAGGTATAAAGTCGATTTTCTTGTATATACACATTTAGCAGTCGATATTGAGTTGCTTTAAATCATTAATTTAACATATTTAAGTTAATTAACCTTCTTCATCTTACTGAAGTTGACATAAAGCCATAACGGCAGTGCATTTGGAATAATTCGACATTCTTATATTCAGGTATAAAGTCGATTTTCTTGTATATACACATTTAGCAGTCGATATTGAGTTGCTTTAAATCATTAATTTAACATATTTAAGTTAATTAACCTTCCTCATCTTACTGAAGTTGACATAAAGCCATAACGGCAGTGCATTTGGAATAATTCGACATTCTTATATTCAGGTATAAAATCGATTTTCTTGTATATATTCATTTCGCAGTCGATATTGTATTGCCTTAAATCATTAGTTTAACATATTTAAGTTAATTATGCTTCTTCATCTTACTGAAGTTGACATAAAGCCATAACGACAGTGCATTTGGAATAATTCGACATTCTTATATTCAGGTATAAAATCGATTTTCTTGTATATACACATTTAGCAGTCGATATTGAGATGCTTTAAATCATTAATTTAACATATTTAAGTTAATTAACGTTCCTCATCTTACTGAAGTTGACATAAAGCCATAACGGCAGTGCATTTGGAATAATTCGACAATCTTATATTCAGGTATAAAGTCGATTTTCTTGTATATACACACTTAGCAGTCGATATTGAGTTGCCTTAAATCATTAATTTAACATTTTTAAGTTAATTTACTTCCTCATCTTACTGAAGTTGACATAAAGCCATAACGGCAGTGCATTTGGAATAATTCGACATTCTTATATTCAGGTATAAAATCGATTTTCTTGTATATACACATTTAGCAGTCGATATTGAGTTGCTTTAAATCATTAATTTAATATATTTAAGTTAATTAACTTTCTTCATCTTACTGAAGTTGACATAAATCCATAACGGCAGTGCATTTGGAATAATTCGACAGTCTTATATTCAGGTATAAAGTCGATTTTCTTGTATATACACATTTAGCAGTCGATATTGAATTGCCTTAAATCATTAATTTAACATATTTAAGTTAATTAACCTTCCTCATCTTACTGAAGTTGACATAAAGCCATAACGGCAGTGCATTTGGAATAATTCGACATTCTTATATTCAGGTATAAAATCGATTTTCTTGTATATTCACCTTTATCAATCGATATTGAGTTGCTTCAAATCATTAGTTTAACGTATTTAAGTTCACTTACCTTCTGCATCTTACTGAAGTAGACATAACGCCATAACGGCAGTGCCATTGGAAGAATTCCACAATCCTATATTAAGGTATAAAGTCGATTTTGTTGTACATACACATTTAGCCGTCGATATTGAGTTGCCTTAAATCATTAATTTAACATATTTAAGTTAATTAACCTTCTTCATCTTACTGAAGTGGATATAAAGCCATAACGGCAGTGCATTTGGAATAATTCGACATTCTTATATTCAGGTATAAAATCGATTTTCTTGTATATACACACTTAGCAGTCGATATTGAGTTGCCTTAAATCATTAATTTAACATATTTAATTTAATTAACTTTCTTTATCTTAACGAAGTTGACATAAAGCCATAACGGCAGTGCATTTGGAATAATTCGACATTCTTATATTCAGGTATAAATTCGATTTTCTTGTATATACACACTTAGCAGTCGATATTGAGTTGCTTCAAATCATTAATTTAATATATTTAAGTTAATTAACCTTCCTCATCTTACTGAAGTTGACATAAAGCCATAACGGCAGTGCATTTGGAATAATTCGACATTCTTATTTTCAGGTATAAAATCGATTTTCTTGTATACACACATTTAGCAATCGATATTGAGTTACTTCAAATCATTAATTTAATATATTTAAGTTAATTAACCTTCTTCATCTTACTGAAGTTGACATAAAGCCATAACGGCAGTGCATTTGGAAATTCGACATTCTTATATTCAGGTATAAAGTCGATTTTCTTGTATATACACATTTAGCAGTCGATATTGAGTTGCCTTAAATCATTAATTTAACATATTTAAGTTAATTAACTTTCTTCATCTTACTGAAGTTGACATAAAGCCATAACGGCAGTGCATTTGGAATAATTCGACATTCTTATTTTCAGGTATAAAATCGGTTTTCTTGTATATACACACTTATCAGTCGATATTGAGTTGCCCTAAATCATTAATTTAACATATTTAATTTAATTAACTTTCTTTATCTTAACGAAGTTGACATAAAGCCATAACGGCAGTGCATTTGGAATAATTCGACATTCTTATATTCAGGTATAAAGTCGATTTTCTTGTATATACACATTTAGCAGTCGATATTGAGTTGCTTTAAATCATTAATTTAACATATTTAAGTTAATTAACTTCTTCATCTTACTGAAGTTGACATAAAGCCATAACGGCAGTGCATTTGGAATAATTCGACATTCTTATATTCAGGTATAAAGTCGATTTTCTTGTATATACACATTTATTGTATATACACATTTATTTATATTTAAGTTAATTAACCTTCCTCATCTTACTGAAGTTGACATAAAGCCATATCGGCAGTGCATTTGGAATAATTCGACAATCGTATATTCAGGTATAAAATCGATTTTCTTGTATATACACACTTAGCAGTCGATATTGAGTTGCCTTAAATCATTAATTTAACATATTTAATTTAATTAACTTTCTTTATCTTAACGAAGTTGACATAAAGCCATAACGGCAGTGCATTTGGAATAATTCGACATTCTTATTTTCAGGTATAAAGTCGATGTTCTTGTATATACACACTTAGCAGTCGATATTGAGTTGCCTTAAATCATTAATTTAACATATTTAATTTAATTAACTTTCTTTATCTTAACGAAGTTGACATAAAGCCATATCGGCAGTGCATTTGGAATAATTCGACATTCTTATATTCAGGTATAAAATCGATTTTCTTGTATATACACATTTAGCAATCGATATTGAGTTACTTCAAATCATTAATTTAATATATTTAAGTTAATTAACCTTCCTCATCCTACTGAAGTTGACATAAAGCCATAACGGCAGTGCATTTGGAATAAATCGACATTCTTATTTTCAGGGTGCTCAGAGTGACTTCTTACGTTTTTCTCTTACCTATTTTCGAGTGTTATTCGCAAAAAAAAAAACTTTGTTTTTTTTTTCTCTTAAGACAGTGATATTTGCTATTCATACTAGTTAACGATTGATAACAAGAATGCCCCCTGGGGGATCCTCGCTTGGGGATAATAGGTTTGCCCTGTTAGCCCCAAGTCCTAAAGCTAAAAGGAAAAAACCTAGCTTAACTAATGATTTTCCTACGCTACCGACAGTCAAAAAAGAAAATCCTAAATACTTGGTGGTAAGTGCAATAAATGCTGAAAAACCCCTTAATAAATACTCGTGCTTTGCTGTGCACAAAGCCCTCAAAAACGTCAGCTCTGAAATTATAAATATTTCTGAACTGAGGGATGGCAAATTACTATTGTTGGTAAAAACCAACCACATTGCCCAAAAATTTCTAGCCACAAAAACTTTGTACGGAGTATGTGATGTAAAAATTGAATTACACAACAACCTTAATTACTCTAAAGGTACAATTTTCGCACCATGTCTCAATGAAGTGTCAGAAAACGAGATCGTAGAAAATTTGAAAGAACAGGGTGTCGTATCAATCTTTAAATTTCCAAAATATGTCAACAATCATCCAGTCCCAAGTGGAGTTGTGCTTCTCACGTTTGACATGTATCATTTACCAGAAAAAGTTGATATTTCGTGGTACACCACTAAGGTAAGACCGTACTATGCCAACCCAATGAGATGCAAAAGCTGCCAGCTTCTCGGTCACACGACAAAGCGATGCAGTAAAGCCGCTGTATGCGACACATGTGCCCTTCCACCTCACACTTCATTGCCTTGTTCTCGTTCTTTCTGCATTAATTGTTCAGGTAGTCACCCAGCTTCTAGCAAATCATGTCCCAAATTTGTACAAATGAAAGAAATAATAAAAATAAAAACAGATAACAAATGCTCCATGCGTGAAGCAATAAGAATCCAAAAAATGCAAATACCTACCACCTTCAATGAGAGTTCCACTCCATATGCTGATATAGCAAAAAATAATAGCAACAATATACAAGTACAAGAAAACAACAATGCTACGCAACTTACTTCTGCCGAAAAAACCGGTTCCAATTACAAAAACAATACCAATACCCCAAATAACCAAACAACAGAAAATGAAACAAAAGAAAACAAAACCACTGCACATATATCAAACACAACAACTACTACATCAGTCGATGACTCAACAGCACATAATATGCTTTCCTCCTTCCTTTGCCATCTCTCTTCCCCTGCATTAACCCAGCCCCTCTTCCCACCTTTCACAAACCCACAAATACCAGAGTAAATGATGCGAATTTTGCAATGGAATATGAACGGTCTTTTGAATAATTATCCAGATCTAAACATACTAATCAATGAATTTTCGCCGGATATTATATCCATACAAGAAACACATATCCCATTCAATAAAAAGCTACACGCACCTAATAAATATGATAGTTATTTTTATAATACCACTCAGAACACTTCCTGCAAGCAAGGGATTGCTGTCTTCATTAGAAAGAGCCTAAACCACAAAGAAATACCAGTTTCCTCTAATATCTCTTGTTTAGCAATCGAAGTAGACATTGGCTTCAAAATTACAATCATCAACTGCTACATACCCCCACATCAAAGCTTTAACGTTAGAGATATATCGGATGTTCTCAATTATTTTGCTACCCCCATCATCATTATGGGCGATCTCAATGCATGGAGCCCATTATGGGGTTCCACGGCTACAAATAAAAGAGGCGAAATAATAGAAGATATAATTTTATCTCATGACCTTATCGTGCTTAACGACGGCTCACCCACACACTTTTCAACACATGGAACATTTACACATCCCGATGTTATTCTTGCTTCCGCTACTCTAGCTCCCAAACTCACCTCCCTTACCCTTGATGATCTCCACAACAGCGACCACTTCCCCATCATCACTTCCCTTTCCACTCCCAAGTCCTACAACGTGAAGCCCAGGTCGAAGTTCTTGACAGAAAAGGCAGACTGGCCAACGTTTTGCTCGCTTTCCATATCTCTCTCCAACAATAAACCACCCTGTCATAATATAAATGCCGAAACTACTGCAATAAAATCAATTATCCGTTCTGCCGCTCATTTAACCATTCCCCAATCCAGCACTAAAAAATTTACAGCGAAATTGCCTTATTGGTCAAACTTACTCGCTATCCTTAGAAATAATAAAAAACGCTTGTGGACGAAATTCAAACGGAATAGAACCGATAACAACCTTATAGAATATAAAAAAGCCAACGCCGTGTTTAGGAAGGAGCTAAAGTCGGCCAAAAGAATATCACTAGAAAATATTACATCTAACATAAACCCATCTTCAAGCCCCAAACAAATTTGGTCGGATATAAAAGCCCTTACAGGATGTAATAAACGTTTTGGCTTATCGCATATTCATACAGACCAAGGGCCTTTATACTCACCCCAAGATATCGCAGAAAAATTTGCACAAACATGGTCATCTCTTTCCGAAAATTCCTTTTTCCACACCAGTTTCAACTCACTAAAAAATCAAGTCATTACTGAACCCTATAATAACCCTTCACCCCCAAAAGCTCTCTCGATTGGGCCGATATTACCATGACGAATATGACATCACGATTTCCACTAGCCACCAGGCCTGACAAAATATCCTACCCCATCCTAAAAAACATCCCTAACCCCATTAAAAGTAGACTCGTTAACCTCTACAACAAAATTCTTAACTCCGGAATATATCCCCAACAGTGGAAAATAGCCACAATCATACCCGTCCCAAAGCCTAATAAACCCACTTCCCACATAGAAAATTATAGACCCATATCCCTCCTCCCCTGCATGTCCAAAGTTTTAGAAAAAATAATTTCTACACGAATCATGTGGTATGCTAGAGCTGATGACCTTATAAGCCCTAACCAATTTGGATTTCAAAAAGGATTAGGAGTTATTGATCCACTCCTATTCTTCGAGCATTTTGCCTCTACGGCCTTAGCAACTCGAAACCACGTTTCCATATTAAGCTTGGATTTTGAGAAGGCTTTCGATAGGGTTGGAGCACATATAGTGCTCAACGAACTAAAGCGTTGGAAAATTGGCACCAAAATTTACAATATTGTAAAAGCATTTTTATGTAATCGCAAGTTTGTTGTCTGCGCCAACAGACACCAATCTCTAATATATAATCTCTACAACGGCATACCCCAAGGTTCCCCCCTTTCAGTAACTCTTTTCATCATAGCGTTTAACAAAGTTAGTTCGATAATCTCCTCAAATCCAAGGGTCGAACATTTCGCTTATGCAGACGATGTCGTAATTTTCACAAAAATCAAAGATCTGCAACAAGTTAAGCATATATTTTTAAAAATTCTAAATGATATTAATAAATGGTCAGAAAGGTCTGGTGCCAATATTTCAGCAAGCAAATCCTCCAGCTTTCATATCTGCAGAAAGCACAATTGCTCCTTTCCCTCCCTTTACATGTTTAACATCCAAATCCCACACACTAATACTTTAAAAATACTAGGCCTAATATTTGATAAGACTTTGTCATACAAAGAACATTGTAAGTCTGTTAGATTAAGCTTATTATCTAGGCTTAATATCATAAAATTTTTGTCTTCTAAATATAGCTTATGTCACTCAAACACAATTGTTAATGTAACAAAAGCCTTATTGTTATCTAAGATTGACCATGGACTGTCGATATACGGGCACTGTGCTAAAACCCATATCAAACTTATTTCCCCACCATACCACGCGGCAGCTAGAAGGAGTATTCGAGCCTTTCCTACTTCGCCAATAAAAGCCATTTTACCGGAAGCTGGACTACCAAATATTGCGCAAAGAACCGCGCGTAACACGATGGTGCTCATTCCAAAGATATTTCAGGCCAGAAACGAATTGCTGCTTACACAGGTTAGAACAGCTTTAAAACACACTAATGTAAGCCGCAAGCCATCTACGATATCACGTTGCCTAACTATTGCGAAACAACTTAACATCGTCGCAACTCCATCTTTGGTTGAAACAGCAATATCCCCATCCTACTCTTCACTTACAACATCACTTATTACCACTTCACAACAACACCGCAAACAGTCTACAAGCAACAAAGAATACCAACAACTACATAACAAAGCCTTAGAGCATTACAACAAAACTTGGGAAGTTGTGTATACAGACGGATCTAAATCCGACACAGGTACTGCGTTTGCTGTGACAAATAAGCTAGGTTCCACCATTGCTGTATATTCTCTGCCACCGTACTGCTCGGTATTCACAGCCGAAGCAGCTGCAATACTTGAAGCGGTACTTTTTGCCTCCCGCAATGGAAAGAAAACGGTCATTTGTACCGATAGCAAATCCGCCATCGATGCTATTTTTAACCAATCAAATTGCATACCAATGATCCAAAAAATCCGTAACATTATTATGCAGCACAGCAATGTAATCAAAATAATGTGGGTACCTGCCCACATAGGGATCCATGGAAATGAAACTGCAGATAGAAGAGCGAAGGCAGCCTGTTGCGAGCCTCTGTATATATCTGAACACTTCACCGACAAAGATATACGTAAGCTTGTAAAACAATCTATTAGTATCACCTTTTCTTGTGAGTGGAGAGATTACAAACACCATTACAAAGACTGCAACCCTACTGGGTCGAAACCATATTACGGCACTAGCTGTCCTACTAGGAATATAGCAACATTTACCCGCCTGCGAATTGGTCACACACTTGCAACACATGCGCATCTCTTGAATGGCACTACCAAACCAAACTGCCCGCATTGTGGATCCTCCGATTTTAACGTAATGCACATCCTCGACAACTGCCCAGACCTGCAACAGATACGACTTTCTTTGTTCAATAACACTAAACCATCTGACTATCTCAAAACGACAAATGACCGTAGTATTAACCTAATTGCAAAATTTGTAGCACTCTCTAAATTAAATATATAAAAATACATAATTATAACCACTATCCTTAGATCTTAAAAATAGATATCCTAAAAGTTAAAAATACAGTATATATCATTATTTCTTCTTCTTTAAACGATCATATTCTCATATACTGTCATAACCACCTAGAACTTAATGTATACTTAAGCCGAAGGCCCTGGCAGCCAGTGCTTTAGCTCGTAAGTGAGATAATTATTTATAATTGTTTCTCTTTTAAATAAATAAATAAATAAATAATTATGCTTCTTCATCTTAACGAAGTTGACATAAAGCCATAACGGCAGTTCATTTGGCAGAATCCGACAATCTTATATTCAGGTATAAAGTCGATTTTCTTGTATATACACATTTAGCAGTCGATATTGAATTGCCTTAAATCATCAATTTAACATATTTAAGTTAATTAACTTTCTTCATCTTACCGAAGTTGACATAAAGCCAAAACGGCAGTGCATTTGGAATAATTCGACATTCTTATTTTCAGGTATAAAATCGATTTTTTTGTATATACACACTTAGCAGTCGATATTGAGTTGCCTTAAATCATTAATTTAACATTTTTAATTTAATTAACTTTCTTTATCTTACTGAAGTTGACATAAAGCCATAACGGCAGTGCATTTGGAATAATTCGACATTCTTATATTTAGGTATAAAGACTTTATTGAGTTACTTTAAATCATTAATTTAATATATTTAAGTTAATTAACCTTCCTCATCTTACTGAAGTTGACATAAAGCCATAACGGCAGTGCATTTGGAATAATTCGACATTCTTATATTCAGGTATAAAATCGATTTTCTTGTATATACACATTTAGCAATCGATATTGAGTTACTTCAAATCATTAATTTAATATATTTAAGTTAATTAACCTTCCTCATCTTACTGAAGTTGACATAAAGCCATATCGGCAGTGCATTTGGAATAATTCGACATTCTTATATTCAGGTATAAAGTCGATTTCTTGTATATACACACTTAGCAGTCGATATTGAGTTGCCTTAAATCATTAATTTAACATATTTAATTTAATTAACTTTCTTTATCTTAACGAAGTTGACATAAAGCCATAACGGCAGTGCATTTGGAAGAATTCGACATTCTTATATTCAGGTATAAAGTCGATTTTCTTGTATATACACATTTAGCAGTCGATATTGAGTTGCTTTAAATCATTAATTTAATATATTTAAGTTAATTAACCTTCCTCATCTTACTGAAGTTGACATAAAGCCATAACGGCAGTGCATTTGGAATAATTCGACATTCTTATTTTCAGGTATAAAATCGATTTTCTTGTATATACACACTTAGCAGTCGATATTGAGTTGCCTTAAATCATTAATTTAACATATTTAATTTAATTAACTTTCTTTATCTTAACGAAGTTGACATAAAGCCATAACGGCAGTTCATTTGTAAAAATTCGACATTCTTATATTCAGGTATAAAGTCGATTTTCTTGCATATACACATTTAGCAGTCGATATTGAGATGCTTTAAATCATTAATTTAACATATTTAAGTTAATTAACCTTCCTCATCTTACTGAAGTTGACATAAAGCCATAACGGCAGTGCATTTGGAATAATTCGACATTCTTATATTCAGGTATAAAATCGATTTTCTTGTATATACACATTTAGCAGTCGATATTGAGTTGCCTTAAATCATTAATTTAACATATTTAAGTTAATTAACTTCTTCATCTTACTGAAGTTGACATAAAGCCATAACGGCAGTGCATTTGGAAGAATTCGACATTCTTATATTCAGGTATAAAGTCGATTTTCTTGTATATACACATTTAGCAGTCGATATTGAGTTGCTTTAAATCATTAATTTAACATATTTAAGTTAATTAACCTTCCTCATCTTACTGAAGTTGACATAAAGCCATAACGGCAGTGCATTTGGAATAATTCGACATTCTTATATTCAGGTATAAAATCGATTTTCTTGTATATACACATTTAGCAGTCGATATTGAATTGCCTTAAATCATTAATTTAACATATTTAAGTTAATTAACTTTCTTTATCTTACCGAAGTTGACATAAAGCCATAACGGCAGTGCATTTGGAAGAATTCGACATTCTTATATTCAGGTATAAAGTCGATGTTCTTGTATATACACCATTAGCAGTCGATATTGAGTTGCCTTAAATCATTAATTTAACATATTTAATTGATTTAACTTTATTTATCTTAACGAAGTTGACATAAAGCCATAACGGCAGCGCATTTGGAAGAATTCGACATTCTTATATTCAGGTATAAAGTCGATTTTCTTTTATATACATGCACTTAGCAGTCGATATTGAGTTGCCTTAAATCATTAATTTAACATATTTAATTTAATTAACTTTCTTTATCTTAACGAAGTTGACATAAAGCCATAACGGCAGTGCATTTGGAATAATTTGACATTCTTATATTCAGGTATAAAATCGATTTTCTTGTATATACACATTTAGCAGTCGATATTGAGTTACTTTAAATCATTAATTTAATATATTTAAGTTAATTATGCTTCTTCATCTTACCGAAGTTGACATAAAGCCATAACGGCAGTTCATTTGGAAGAATCCGACAATCTTATATTCAGGTATAAAGTCGATTTTCTTGTATATACACATTTAGCAGTTGATATTGAGTTGCTTTAAATCATTAATTTAACATATTTAAGTTAATTAAACTTCCTTATCTTACTGAAGTTGACATAAAGCCATAACGGTAGTGCATTTGGAATAATTCGACATTCTTATATTCAGGTATAAAGTCGATGTTCTTGTATATACACATTTTGCAGTCGATATTGAATTGCCTTAAATCATTAACTTAACATATTTAAGTTTATTATGCTTCTTCATCTTACTGAAGTTGACATAAAGCCATAAGGGTACTGCATCTGGAAAAATTCGACATTCTTATATTTAGGTATAAAGTCAATTTTCTTGTAGATACACATTTAGCAGTCGATATTGAGTTGCTTTAAATCATTAATTTAACATATTAAAGTTAATTAACTATCTTCGTCTTACCGAAGTTGACATAAAGCCATAAGGGCAGCGCATTTGTAAAAATTCGACAGTCTTGTGACCAGGTATAAAATCGATTTTCTTGTATATTCACATTAAGCAATCGATATTGAGTTGCTTCAAATCATTTTCTTCTCATATTTAAGTTAATTAATATTCTTTATCTTACTGAAGTTGACATAAAGCCATAACGGCAGTGCATTTGGAATAATTCGACATTCTTATATTCAGGTATAAAATCGATTTTCTTGTATATACACATTTAGCAGTCGATATTGAGTTACTTCAAATCATTAATTTAATATATTTAAGTTAATTATGCCTCTTCATCTTACCGAAGTTGACATAAAGCCATAACGGCAGTTCATTTGGAAGAATCCGACAATCTTATATTCAGGTATAAAGTCGATTTTCTTGTATATACACATTTAGCAGTCGATATTGAGTTGCTTTAAATCATTAATTTAACATATTTAAGTTAATTAACCTTCTTCATCTTACTGAAGTTGACATAAAGCCATAACGGCAGTGCATTTGGAAGAATTCGACATTCTTATATTCAGGTATAAAGTCGATTTTCTTGTATATACACATTTAGCAGTCGATATTGAGTTGCTTTAAATCATTAATTTAACATATTTAAGTTAATTAACCTTCTTTATCTTACTGAAGTTGACATAAAGCCATAACGGCAGTGCATTTGGAAGAATTCGACAATCTTATATTCAGGTATAAAATCGATTTTCTTGTATATACACATTTAGCAGTCGATATTGAGTTGCCTTAAATCATTAATTTAACATATTTAATTTAATTAACTTTCTTTATCTTAACGAAGTTGACATAAAGCCATAACGGCAGTGCATTTGGAAGAATTCGACATTCTTATATTCAGGTATAAAGTCGATGTTTTTGTATATACACAGTTAGCAGTCGATATTGAGTTGCTTTAAATCATTAATTTAACATATTTAAGTTAATTAAACTTCTTTATCTTACTGAAGTTGACATAAAGCCATAACGGCAGTGTATTTGGAATAATTCGACATTCTTATATTCAGGTGTAAAATCGATTTTCTTGTATATACTTTAGTATATACAAATCACTAATTTAATATGCATCGTCAATTAGATATGTGCCATTTTGATACACTATTCGTAGAACCTCCTGTATCTGCTAAATTCTCTCTCATTTTGAGGTTTATGAAACTATATTTCCGAATGCTTAATTTCAACTTTTAGTGGATTCTGTTATCTTAACGAGCTGGGCATTCGCAGAGAAAGTGGAAGATTGTTTCCTTGTTCCCTGCTACTCCGCAGCCACGGCAGATGTCGTTGTAGGGCAATCCCATTTTGGACGCATGTTCCCAAATGGCCAGTGCCCTGTTGTGGTAGCTGTTATTCTGTAAATACTTTTTCTTGACCTATTTAATAAGTCATTGGTTCTTTTCCTGTCATATGTTGGCCATAATTGTTTAGTTATGACGCATTTTGTAATGTTTTTCCACCTGTTGTTAGCAATTTGCTGAGATAGTCTATTGATCTCTCCTTTTATCGATCCTAGCGGGCTTGGTATTAGCTCCGCCATGGATTCATTGAGGAAAGCTCCTGCCTTTGCCAACTTGTCTGCTTTTTCGTTACCGAAAATGTTCCTGTGGCCGGGAACCCAGATCAAGTTTAGCTGGAGCTTGTCTTTTATTGAGCTTAGTGCTCTCTTGCAGTTGTGAACTGTACTGGAATTTGTCATGGGTGAAGACAATGCCAGGAGGGCCGCCTGGCTGTCCGTAAATATAGTTGCTTTATGTATATTCCCGTGGTTTTCTAATAGAACTTCGCAGGCTTTTTCTATGCCTAGTACTTCTGCTTGGAAGATGCTAGCCGAGTTCGGTAGACGTATAGAGAGAGATATGCCTAGATCAGCGGAGAATACCCCGTGCCTACTCCACAGTCCATTTTGGACCCGTCGGTATAGATTGAGGTGGTATCTTCCTCTACCATTGAACCTCTTCTCCATTCTCGTCTAGATGGTATCCTCACCTGGAAGTGTCTATTGAAATCCAGCTTTGGGAGAATGTAGTCTGATTTATTAATAGTGAACTTCTTTAAAATTACACTATGTCCGTAGTTCTGCTGATTCCAACCTCCCAATTTTTTTATTCTTATCGCCGCAATAGCTGCTGTTTTGTGAATAAAAATGTCCATTGGTAGTTGATGCAGGATCACATTGAGCGCATCAGTCGGACATGACCTGATTGCACCCGTAACACCCGCACATGCTGCTCTTTGTATTCCATTTAATTTTCTAATATTGTATTGTTTGTTTAGCGCTGGCCACCATACCAGAGCTCCATATGTAAGTATAGGTCTTATGACAGCCGTATACATCCACATGATTATACTTGGTTTAAGGCCCCAATTCTTGTTGACGATTTTCTTACAAGTATAGTAGGCCATGTATGCTTTGTTTATTCTTTTTCTATATTTATTTTCCAGGACAGTTTGGTGTCAATCTCCACCCCCAAGTATTTAGCTGTGGGGGATAGAGTGAGTGTAGTACCGTTTAGTACCGGAAGTTGAAACTGAGGTATTTTGGTTCTGCTAGTGAATAGCATCAATTCTGTTTTGTTCGGGTTAACTCCTAGACCATTGTTTTTAGCCCATAGGTTTAACTTACGAAGTGCTCTTTCCATAATCTCGCTGACTGTTGAAGGAAACATGCCTGAGACCAACAACACTATATCGTCTGCATACGCTACTGCTTTCACTCCTCCACCGTTTAGTTGGAGTAGTATTTCGTTCAGCGCTGCAACACATAGAAGCGGAGAGAGGACCCCCCTTGAGGCGTTCCTCTACTCACATAGCTTGTTTGTGTTGCAGCGCCGTTTGAAGCTATAATCTTCCTATTCTCAAGCATCGATAGTATCCATCTGCACACAGTGTCATCTATCCCACCATGTGCCAGAGAATTAATTATCGCATTTACTTCTATGTTGTTGAAGGCGCCCTCTATGTCTAGAAATGCAGCCATGGTGTATTGTTTGTGATGTAGTGATTTTTCAATTACACTTATCACCTCGCGAAGGGCGGTTTCGGTTGATCGGCCCTTCATGTACGCATGTTGGGACTTCAATAACTTCTCCGCCATTATTGTTCTTACGTGTAGATCTATTAGCCTTTCTAGTACCTTCAGAATAAAGGAGGTAAGGCCTATAGGTCTAAAATCCTTGGCATTCTCGTGTGTTCTTCTGCCTGGTTTTGGGAGGAACACAACTTTACTTCTTTTCCAACTTCTTGGGATGTAAAATAGTTGTATGCTTGCTTTGTATATATTTTCTAGCCTTAGAACCATTGGTTCTACCAGTTTTTGCAGCATTATGGGCATAATCCCGTCAGGACCTGCCGCTTTATATGGTGCAAAACTATTTATGGCGTATTTGACTTTTCTTTTGTCTACTATTTGGCTTCGATAGTCAGCTGCGTTCAGCGGTGGTTCTGGTTGAACCCTCGTTGAAGGTATTTGCTGACTCCCGGGGAAGTGCGCTGTGATAAGTACCTCCAGAGACTCTTTTGCCGAGGAGGTCCAATCACTTCCCTCCGCCCTTATGTAGGCAGTATTAATATGATCTTTGGATAGCATTTTACTCAGCCTGGCGGCTTCTGTGCAACTTTCTATCGATGTACAGAAAGATCGCCATGAGTCCTTTTTAGCTTTCCTGACTGCTTTTTTGTATTCTTTCATACTGTCTTTATATGGCTGCCAGATTTTGGTTCTAAAACTCTCATTGAAAGCCTTCCTTAGTTGTGTTCTCAAATTCTTGAGTTCACTGTTCCACCAAGGAAGAGACTTTCTCTTTTTCAAAACTGTTAGCGGAGTAGATTTATTAAAAGTTGTGGTTAGGATTTTTTCCAACTTCTCTACTTCTAAATCTAATTCCTCAGGATTTCTGATGCTCTTATTGCCTCCCTTTTCAAGGCATTTTGTTGCTATACTGGTAAATTTTCCCCAAGCCGTTCTTCTAGGGTTCCGGTAAGTGAGAGGCGCACTGTACTTCTCGCGGATGCTGAAAAGTATCCAGGAGTGATCCGACATGGAAGGCTCATCGGATACCCTCCAGTTATCCACAACGAGACTGTCTGTGTCTGTTGATAGCGTGAGGTCAAGCACTTCCTCCCACCCCGGAAACCTATCCGAGCTTGGGAAAATAAAAGTTGGCTTATCGCCCTTGTTGCAAATACTTAGATTACTATTCAAAATATACTGCAAGAGTGACTCACCTCTGGTGTTTATACTGGAGCTACCCCATACGGTGTGCCTTGCGTTTGCATCACACCCTATTAGGACATCTTCCTTCCTGTTCTCTTCTACTAGTCTGATGAGCGGGGCCGGTGGTATGTCTTCGTCATGGGCCAAGTAGGCCGAGACCAAGAAGAAGGGCTTATCCTTATGTTCCACCTTTACCACTGTGATATCTGCTGTGCTGTAATTAGGACAAAGAAATGCATTTATACTTTTATTGATAAGAATGCATGCCCTAGGTTTACCTCTGTTCCGTGTGTAAAACAGGTTATGGTTGCTGCTGTTTAGCCCTTTAATGGAATCTTCATTGACCCAGGGCTCCTGTACTAGGCTGATGTCGATGCCCCCCTCATTCACGAGGGTTGTCAGATTCGCTGTAGCACTCTTCGAGTGCTGCAGGTTTATCTGCACGCATCTTATGTTATTGGACATCTCGGGTTTCTTCGATGCCCACATTCTTTAGCAACTGGCTGGCGTCGTCGACCTCTTCCGTGTCGTCTTCGTCAGCCGCTTTGTCGCCTTGGAATATTTTTAGTCTGGCTTTGCGGATTCCGAAGCTGATTTTGTAGTCAGTCTTCTTCAGAGCCTCAATGGACTCATCACAAATGGCCACTAGTATTGGCTTACTTGCTTTATTCGGTTTTTTCTCCTTGATTAGCTGCCACTCATCTATACTAGGGATAGATTTGTTCTGCAGCTTAATGCACCGCAGGAGTTTTTCGCCTGGCTCCTCTAGAGGGGGTAACCAAATGCGAGCACGAGGTCTCCTTGGAATGTCCTTGGCGGGTATAAGCCTCAAATGGAGGCCTACAAAGGCGTTGCTAATTTTAGCCACACTACCCGTCAGGAAATCCAGCGAGGCCTGGTCCGCGCACTTGATGACCCTGTAGCCCCTGAGGGTCTCAGAAGAGTCAAACTCCGGGTGAGGACCCGCAGCAGGCAACATCGCAGAAATGGCAACATCGCAGAAATGCATTGCCGTTGTTGTGCTGCTGTGTTCACCTTCGCTTCGCCTCGGTTTTTTGGGCTGAGTTCCGGGTACTTCTGTGATGGAGCGATTTCTCTTCTGAGAAGTGCTCTCTCGCTTGCTCTCTTCTTGAGGTTGTGATTGCTTCCTTTTCAGGTAGCCTTCATATTCCTCTACGATAGATTTGAGGCGCTTTGTTTCGGCCTCATCAACTGGGGTACCGGCTGCCTGGTCTTTGGCTATCTTCCCTAGTATGAAGACTGCCCTCTGGTACCGGTTTTTCCTCAGCTGATTCTGGGATTTCTTGCGCTTCTTTCTATTTTCTCCTTTAGCCGCCAGTGCACTTTGGTTGGTGCTCATGGCAGCCTTGGAGGTGGACGCTTCCACCCTTATATCAGGGGCTTTTACTGCTGTATCTAACGGTATACTTTGGTTGGTATGTCCGGTAGTACTCTTACTCGTCTCCTGGCTGGAGGCAAGTAGCTCTTCTTCTTCTTCGGATTCCGTAATAGGATTCCGATAGTTCATGTCCGTAGTCGTTGCTGTTGTCGTCAATTTGGTTGTTGTTGCATTATTGTTTTCGTTCATGTTTGGTCCCACGAGTAATCCGGAAAGGGTTGGTCACTCGTCCGCAGAGTCGGTATGCGGAGAGAAGGCTTTTATACCTCCGACCTCGCCCGGGCATCGGAGGAGACCGTTAGCGATCAGCTATTTATTACCCCCCGCTGACCATTCAGCCCTCGGCACGGGTACCTCGACACCTTGGCTTAGGGTGGTGTTGGTTCGGGTATCCTCTTACTTCCACAATAGGAGATGGGCGTAAAACCTAGGGTTTATTCATCCATATCACTATTGTGGGAATTATGAAGTGTCCCTCTTAGTTCGTAAGATTAGAGTGCGTTTCCTTTGGGATGCACACTTTACTCTTACTTAAGCCCCTTCGCCACGACAAGGCGACCAACTTCAAAGGAGCTAATTTAATATATTTAAGTTAATTATGCTTCTTCATCTTACCGAAGTTGACATAAAGCCATAACGGCAGTTCATTTGGAAGAATCCAACAATCTTATATTCAGGTATAAAGTCGATTTTCTTGTATATATACATTTAGCAGTCGATATTGAGTTGCCTTACATCATTAATTTAACATATTTAAGTTAATTAACTTTCTTCATCTTACCGAAGTTGACATAAAGCCATAACGGCAGTGCATTTGGAATAATTCGACATTCTTATATTCAGGTATAAAATCGATTTTCTTGTAGATACACATTTAGCAGTCGATATTGAGTTACTTCAAATCATTAATTTAATATATTTAAGTTAATTAACCTTCCTCATCTTACTGAAGTTCACATAAAGCCATAACGGCAGTGCATTTGGAATAATTCGACATTCTTATTTTCAGGTATAAAATCGATTTTCTTGTATATACACATTTAGCAGTTGATATTGAGTTGCTTTAAATCATTAATTTAACATATTTAAGTTAATTAAACTTCCTTATCTTACTGAAGTTGACATAAAGCCATAACGGCAGTGCATTTGAAAGAATTCGACAATCTTATATTCAGGTATTAAGTCGATGTTCTTGTATATACACACTTGGCAGTCGATATTGAGTTGCCTTAAATCATTAATTTAACATACTAGCTTTAATTAACATTCTTTATCTTAACGAAGTTGACATAAAGCCATAACGGCAGTGCATTTGGAATAATTCGACATTCTTATATTCAGGTATAAAGTCGATGTTTTATATATACACACTTAGCAGTCGATATTGAGTTGCCTTACATCATTAATTTAACATATTTAAGTTAATTAACTTTCTTCATCTTACCGAAGTTAACATAAAGCCATAACGGCAGTGCATTTGGAATAATTCGACACTCTTATATTCAGGTATAAAATCGATTTTCTTGTAGATACACATTTAGCAGTCGATATTGAGTTACTTCAAATCATTAATTTAATATATTTAAGTTAAATAACCTTCCTCATCTTACTGAAGTTCACATAAAGCCATAAAGGCAGTGCATTTGGAATAATTCGACATTCTTATTTTCAGGTATAAAATCGATTTTCTTGTATATACACATTTAGCAGTTGATATTGAGTTGCTTTAAATCATTAATTTAACATATTTAAGTTAATTAAACTTCCTTATCTTACTGAAGTTGACATAAAGCCATAACGGCAGTGCATTTGAAAGAATTCGACAATCTTATATTCAGGTATTAAGTCGATGTTCTTGTATATACACACTTGGCAGTCGATATTGAGTTGCCTTAAATCATTAATTTAACATACTAGCTTTAATTAACATTCTTTATCTTAACGAAGTTGACATAAAGCCATAACGGCAGTGCATTTGGAATAATTCGACATTCTTATATTCAGGTATAAAGTCGATGTTCTTGTATATACACACTTAGCAGTCGATATTGAGTTGCCTAAAATCATTAATTTAACATATTTAAGTTAATTAACTTTCTTTATCTTAACGAAGTTGGCATAAAGCCATAACGGCAGTGCATTTGGAAGAATTCGACATTCTTATATTCAGGTATAAAGTCGATGTTCTTATATATACACACTTAGCAGTCGATATTGAGTTGCCTTAAATCATTAATTTAACATATTTAATTTAATTAACTTTTTTTATCTTAACGAAGTTGACATAAAGCCATAACGGTAGTGCATTTGGAAGAATTCGACATTCTTATATTCAGGTGTAAAGTCGATGTTCTTGTATATACACATTTTGCAGTCGATATTGAATTGCCTTAAATCATTAGTTTAACATATTTAAGTTTATTATGCTTCTTCATCTTACTGAAGTTGACATAAAGCCATAACGGCACTGCATTTGGAATAATTCGGCATTCTGATATTTAGGTATAAAGTCGATTTTCTTGTAGATACACATTTAGCATTCGATATTGAGTTGCTTTAAATCATTAATTTAACATATTTAAGTTAATTTACCTTCCTCATCTTACTGAAGTTGACATAAAGCCATAACGGCAGTGCATTTGGAATAATTCGACATTCTTATATTCAGGTATAAAATCGATTTTCTTGTATATACACATTTAGCAACTTTACTTCTTTTCCAACTTCTTGGGATGTAAAATAGTTGTATGCTTGCTTTGTATATATTTTCTAGCCTTAGAACCATTGGTTCTACCAGTTTTTGCAGCATTATGGGCATAATCCCGTCAGGACCTGCCGCTTTATATGGTGCAAAACTATTTATGGCGTATTTGACTTTTCTTTTGTCTACTATTTGGCTTCGATAGTCAGCTGCGTTCAGCGGTGGTTCTGGTTGAACCCTCGTTGAAGGTATTTGCTGACTCCCGGGGAAGTGCGCTGTGATAAGTACCTCCAGAGACTCTTTTGCCGAGGAGGTCCAATCACTTCCCTCCGCCCTTATGTAGGCAGTATTAATATGATCTTTGGATAGCATTTTACTCAGCCTGGCGGCTTCTGTGCAACTTTCTATCGATGTACAGAAAGATCGCCATGAGTCCTTTTTAGCTTTCCTGACTGCTTTTTTTGTATTCTTTCATACTGTCTTTATATGGCTGCCAGATTTTGGTTCTAAAACTCTCATTGAAAGCCTTCCTTAGTTGTGTTCTCAAATTCTTGAGTTCACTGTTCCACCAAGGAAGAGACTTTCTCTTTTTCAAAACTGTTAGCGGAGTAGATTTATTAAAAGTTGTGGTTAGGATTTTTTCCAACTTCTCTACTTCTAAATCTAATTCCTCAGGATTTCTGATGCTCTTATTGCCTCCCTTTTCAAGGCATTTTGTTGCTATACTGGTAAATTTTCCCCAAGCCGTTCTTCTAGGGTTCCGGTAAGTGAGAGGCGCACTGTACTTCTCGCGGATGCTGAAAAGTATCCAGGAGTGATCCGACATGGAAGGCTCATCGGATACCCTCCAGTTATCCACAACGAGACTGTCTGTGTCTGTTGATAGCGTGAGGTCAAGCACTTCCTCCCACCCCGGAAACCTATCCGAGCTTGGGAAAATAAAAGTTGGCTTATCGCCCTTGTTGCAAATACTTAGATTACTATTCAAAATATACTGCAAGAGTGACTCACCTCTGGTGTTTATACTGGAGCTACCCCATACGGTGTGCCTTGCGTTTGCATCACACCCTATTAGGACATCTTCCTTCCTGTTCTCTTCTACTAGTCTGATGAGCGGGGCCGGTGGTATGTCTTCGTCATGGGCCAAGTAGGCCGAGACCAAGAAGAAGGGCTTATCCTTCTGTTCCACCTTTACCACTGTGATATCTGCTGTGCTGTAATTAGGACAAAGAAATGCATTTATACTTTTATTGATAAGAATGCATGCCCTAGGTTTACCTCTGTTCCGTGTGTAAAACAGGTTATGGTTGCTGCTGTTTAGCCCTTTAATGGAATCTTCATTGACCCAGGGCTCCTGTACTAGGCTGATGTCGATGCCCCCCTCATTCACGAGGGTTGTCAGATTCGCTGTAGCACTCTTCGAGTGCTGCAGGTTTATCTGCACGCATCTTATGTTATTGGGCATCTCGGGTTTCTTCGATGCCCACATTCTTTAGCAACTGGCTGGCGTCGTCGACCTCTTCCGTGTCGTCTTCGTCAGCCGCTTTGTCGCCTTGGAATATTTTAAGTCTGGCTTTGCGGATTCCGAAGCTGATTTTGTAGTCAGTCTTCTTCAGAGCCTCAATGGACTCATCACAAATGGCCACTAGTATTGGCTTACTTGCTTTATTCGGTTTTTTCTCCTTGATTAGCTGCCACTCATCTATACTAGGGATAGATTTGTTCTGCAGCTTAATGCACCGCAGGAGTTTTTCGCCTGGCTCCTCTAGAGGGGGTAACCAAATGCGAGCACGAGGTCTCCTTGGAATGTCCTTGGCGGGTATAAGCCTCAAATGGAGGCCTACAAAGGCGTTGCTAATTTTAGCCACACTACCCGTCAGGAAATCCAGCGAGGCCTGGTCCGCGCACTTGATGACCCTGTAGCCCCTGAGGGTCTCAGAAGAGTCAAACTCCGGGTGAGGACCCGCAGCAGGCAACATCGCAGAAATGGCAACATCGCAGAAATGGCAACATCGCAGAAATGGCAACATCGCAGAAATGCATTGCCGTTGTTGTGCTGCTGTGTTCACCTTCGCTTCGCCTCGGTTTTTTGGGCTGAGTTCCGGGTACTTCTGTGATGGAGCGATTTCTCTTCTGAGAAGTGCTCTCTCGCTTGCTCTCTTCTTGAGGTTGTGATTGCTTCCTTTTCAGGTAGCCTTCATATTCCTCTACGATAGATTTGAGGCGCTTTGTTTCGGCCTCATCAACTGGGGTACCGGCTGCCTGGTCTTTGGCTATCTTCCCTAGTATGAAGACTGCCCTCTGGTACCGGTTTTTCCTCAGCTGATTCTGGGATTTCTTGCGCTTCTTTCTGTTTTCTCCTTTAGCCGCCAGTGCACTTTGGTTGGTGCTCATGGCAGCCTTGGAGGTGGACGCTTCCACCCTTATATCAGGGGCTTTTACTGCTGTATCTAACGGTATACTTTGGTTGGTATGTCCGGTAGTACTCTTACTCGTCTCCTGGCTGGAGGCAAGTAGCTCTTCTTCTTCTTCGGATTCCGTAATAGGATTCCGATAGTTCATGTCCTTAGTCGTTGCTGTTGTCGTCAATTTGGTTGTTGTTGCATTATTGTTTTCGTTCATGTTTGGTCCCACGAGTAATCCGGAAAGGGTTGGTCACTCGTCCGCAGAGCCGGTATGCGGAGAGAAGGCTTTCATACCTCCGACCTCGCCCGGGCATCGGAGGGGACCGTTCGCGATCAGCTATTTATTACCCCCCGCTGACCATTCAGCCCTCGGCACGGGTACCTCGACACCTTGGCTTAGGGTGGTGTTGGTTCGGGTATCCTCTTACTTCCACAATAGGAGATGGGCGTAAAACCTAGGGTTTATTCATCCATATCACTATTGTGGGAATTGTGTCCCTCTTAGTTCATCAGATTAGAGTGCATTTCCTTTGGGATGCACACTTTACTCTTACTTAAGCCCCTTCGCCACGACAAGGCGACCAACTTCAAAGGAGCTAATTTAATATATTTCAGTTAATTATGCTTCTTCATCTTACCGAAGTTGACATAAAGCCATAACGGCAGTTCATTTGGAAGAATCCAACAATCTTATATTCAGGTATAAAGTCGATTTTCTTGTATATATACATTTAGCAGTCGATATTGAGTTGCCTAAATTATTAATTTAACATATTTAAGTTAATTAACTTTCTTTATCTTACTGAAGTTGACATAAAGCCATAACGGCAGTGCATTTGAAAGAATTCGACATTCTTATATTCAGGTATTAAGTCGATGTTCTTGTATATACACATTTTGCAGTCGATATTGAATTGCCTTAAATAATTAGTTTAACATATTTAAGTTAATTAACATTCTTCATCTTTCTGAAGTTGACATAAAGCCATAACGGCACTGCATTTGGAATAATTCGACAATCTTATATTCAGATATAAAGTCGATTTTCTTGTATATACACATCTAACAATCGATAATGGATTGCTTCAAATCATTAATTTAACATATTTAAGTTAATTAGCAGTCATAAAGATATTTTGTAAAAATTGACAATTATTCAGGTAAAAGTCATTTTCTTGTATATAGACATTTAGCAGTCCATATTGAATTGCTTCAAATCATTAATTTAACATATTTAAGTTAATTAACATTCTTCATCTTACCGAAGTTAACATAAAGCCATAACGGCAGTGCATTTGGAATAATTCGACACTCTTATATTCAGGTATAAAATCGATTTTCTTGTAGATACACATTTAGCAGTCGATATTGAGTTACTTCAAATCATTAATTTAATATATTTAAGTTAAATAACCTTCCTCATCTTACTGAAGTTCACATAAAGCCATAAAGGCAGTGCATATGGAATAATTCGACATTCTTATTTTCAGGTATAAAATCGATTTTCTTGTATATACACATTTAGCAGTTGATATTGAGTTGCTTTAAATCATTAATTTAACATATTTAGTCAAACCACGTCAACTTAACTGATCAATGTTTTTAAAGCTTCATTTTTAGAAATCTAATGACATTTCTGAAATTCGATAGCTTATATCAAGATGAAAAAACTCTTTAAATAGTTTTTCAAAATTCTGCGCCGTTTTTTTTATATTCAATTTTTACTAATTTAGCAACATTTTAAGAAAAAATGCATATCTCAGGACCTGTTTGCTATAAACGAATGAAATTTTTTTTGAATATCGAAAACTGTATTTACTTTATTTTAAAATTATTGAACGTGAAATATTCGAAATTTAAGTAATTTGTTAATAACAATTGTTTAAACAATTGAAATTTTTTATGCTTTCTAGGCCTACAATTACAGTGAAAATTTTACAAAACATACTTTAAACATCCATTTTCATATCCTCCAAAGAAAAAATTTGTATTTTTGACTCTAAGAGTCAATATCGCATTTTTAGACTCACCAAACACTATAGCCAGCGAGCTAGTGTAGGACACGGCATGGCGGCGTGCGCAACGTACGTACATATATGTGATTTTCGTCGCAGCGTCAGTTGTTTCAGTGAAAAAAACAAGTGAGAATATTTATTGATGTATACATTTTGTTAATTGAAACATGTATTAATGTATCCATTTTGAGGTCAAAATACATAATAACGTTGATAAGTTTATATGTTTTTCTGAGTACTACCTGTGGAAAATCTTTTAATTTCGTCGATTTCTTTGTGAGTATGTTTTCTGAAAGTTATGTAACGTACAAAAAATGACATAATATTTATATTTTCTATCTGTTGCTTTGTTTTATAGAGGTCAATCTATGTGCAATGGTCGCTCCATCCGAAAAATAAAAGAGTTTTTTCACCAAGTTTTTCCCAAATTTCCGTTTCAAATATGCAATGAGTTTGGTATTGAACAAATCACTAATTTAACATCGTTAAGAAACTTTTTTCTGAGATAATCACAAAGTTGAAAATGCAATATTCCCATTCAATTCGATTTTCTTGTATAGTGAATCGATATTGATGCACAAAGGTCATGAACATATTTAGCAAATATTGGCTATTCGTCCAATTAAATAAAATTCTGATGTTGACATAAAGCCATAACGCATTCTGAATTGGAATGTATAATTTTTCAGGTATAAACTTTTCAATGTATTCACCTTCTCCAGCTCGATATTGAGTTCTTTTCGAAAAATAATTTAACTATTTAAGTTAAAGAAAATCGTCATTTTCGGAGAAAATTCAGACTTTTTGCAAAATCTTGCAAGAAATCATCTCTGACCTGAGTTATTTCTGATATATTACTCCTGTCCGACCCATTATATACACATTTAGCAATCGATATTGAGTTACTTCAAATCACTAATTTAATATATTTAAGATAATTAACCTTCCTCATCTTACCGAAGTTGACATAAAGCCGCAACGGCAGTGCATTTGGAATAATTCGACATTCTTATATTCAGGTATAAATCGATTTTCTCTTATATACATATTTAGCAGTCGATATTGAGTTGCTTTAAATCATTAATTTAACATTTTTAAGTTAAATAAAATTCCTTATCTTACTGAAGTTGACATAAAGCCATAACGGCAGTGTATTTGGAATAATTCGACATTCTTATATTCAGGTATAAAATCGATTTTCTTGTATATACACATTTAGCAATAGATACTGAGTTACTTCAAATAACTAATTTAATATATTTAAGTTAATTATGCTTCTTCATCTTACCGAAGTTGACATAAAGCCATAACGGCAGTTCATTTGGAAGAATCCGACAATCTTATATTCAGGTATAAAATCGATTTTCTTGTATATACACATTTAGCAGTCGATATTGAGATGCTTTACATCATTAATTTAACATATTTAAGTTAATTAACCTTCTTCATCTTACTGAAGTTGACATAAAGCCATAACGGCAGTGCATTTGGAAGAATCGACAATCTTATATTCAGGTATAAAGTCGATTTTCTTGTATATATGCACATTTAGCAATCGATATTGAGTTGCTTCACATCATTAATTTAACATATTTAAGTTAATTAACCTTCTTCATCTTACTGAAGTTGACATAAAGCCATAACGGCAGTGCATTTGGAAGAATTCGACATTCTTATATTCAGGTATAAAGTCGATTTTCTTGTATATATTCAAATCACATTTACTGAAGTTGACATAAAGCCATAACTGCAGTGTATTTGGAAGAATTCGACATTCTTATATTCATTTATAAAGTCGAAATTCTTGTATATACACACTTAGCAGTCATATTTAAATTAATTTAACATATTTAAGTTAATTAACTTTCCTTATCTTACCGAAGTTAACATAAAGCCATAACGGCAGTGCATTTGGAAGAATTCGACATTCTTATATTCAGGTATAAAGTCGATGTTCTTGTATATACACACTTAGCAGTCGATATTGAATTGCCTTAAATCATTAATTTAACATATTTAAGTTAATTAACATTCTTCATCTTACTGAAGTTGACATAAAGCCATAACGGCACTGCATTTGGAATAATTCGACAATCTTATATTCAGATATAAAGTCGATTTTCTTGTATATACACAATTTGCAGTCGATATTGAGTTGCCTTAAATCATTAATTTAACATATTTGATTTAATTAACTTTCTTTATCTTAACGAAGTTGACATAAAGCCACCATAACTTTTCTTGTATCTACACACTTAGCAGTCGATATTGAGTTGCCTTAAATCATTAGTTTAACATATTTAATTTAATTAACTTTCTTTATCTTAACGAAGTTTACATAAAGCCATAACGGCAGTGCATTTGGATATATATTCACATTTCTTGCATATACACACATAGCAGTCGATATTGAGTTGCCTTAAATCATTAATTTAACATACTTAAGTTAATTAAACTTCCTCATCTTACTGAAGTTGACATAAAGCCATAACGGCAGTGCATTAGGAATAATTCGACATTCTTATATTCGAGTATAAAATCGATTTTCTTGTAGATACTCATTTAGCAGTCGATATATTAATTTAATATATTTAATTTAATTAACCTTAATCATCTTACTGAAGTTGATATAAAGCCATAACGGCAGTGCATAATTCGACATTCTTATATTCAGGTATAAAGTCGAGATATAAAGTCGATTTTTCTTTAATTCACATTAATTTAACATATTTGTATATACACATTTAGCAGTCGATATTGAGTTGCATAAATCATTAATTTAACATATTTAAGTTAATTAACCTTCCTCATCTTACTGAAGTTGACATAAAGCCATAACGGCAGTGCATTTGGAAGAATTCGACATTCTTATATTCAGGTATAAAGTCGATTTTCTTGTATATACACACTTAGCAGTCGATATTGAATTGCCTTAAATCATTAATTTAACATATTTAAGTTAATTAACCTTCCTCATCTTACTGAAGTTGACATAAAGCCATAACGGCAGTGCATTTGGAATAATTCGACAATCTTATATTCAGGTATAAAGCCGATTTTCTTGTATATACACACTTAGCAGTCGATATTGAATTGCTTTAAATCATTAATTTAACATATTTAAGTTAATTAACTTTCTTTATCTTACTGAAGTTGACATAAAGCCATAACGGCAGTGCATTTGGAATAATTCGACATTCTTATATTCAGGTATAAAGTCGATGTCGATATATTTATTTAATATATTTAATTTAATTAACCTTCCTCATCTTACTGACGTTGACATAAAGCCATAACGGCAGTGCATTTGGAAGAATTCGACATTCTTATATTCAGGTATAAAGTCGATGTTCTTGTATATACACACTAAGCAGTCGATATAGTTGCCTTAAATCATTAATTTAACATATTAAAGTAATTTACCTTCCTCATCTTACTGAAGTTGACATAAAGCCATAACGGCCGTGCATTTGGAATAATCCGACATTCTTATATTCAGGTATAAAATTGATTTTCTTGTATATACACATTTAGCAGTCGATATTGAGTTACTTCAAATCATTAATTTAATATATTTAAGTTAATTATGCTTCTTCATCTTACTGAAGTTGATATAAAGCCATAACGGCAGTGCATTTGGAATAATTCGACATTCTTATATTCAGGTATAAAATCGATTTTCTTGTATATACACATTAAGCAATCGATATTGAGTTACTTCAAATCAATAATTTAATATATTTAAGTTAATTATGCCTCTTCATCTTACCGAAGTTGACATAAAGCCATAACTTCAGTTCATTTGGAAGAATCCGGCAATCTTATATTCAGGTATGAAGTCGATGTTCTTGTATATACACATTTAGCAGTCGATATTGAATTGCCTTAAATCATTAGTTTAACATACTTAAGTTAATTAACCTTCTTCATCTTACTGAAGTTGACATAAAGCCATAACGGCAGTGCATTTGAAAGAATTCGACATTCTTATATTCAGGTATAAAGTCGATGTTCTTGTATATACACACTTAGCAGTCGATATTGAGTTGCCTTAAATCATTAATTTAACATACTTAAGTTAATTAAACTTCCTCATCTTACTGAAGTTGACATAAAGCCATAACGGCAGTGCATTTGGAAGAATTCGACATTCTTATATTCGGGTATAAAGTCGATTTTCTTGTATATACACATTTAGCAATCGATACTGAGTTACTTCAAATCATTAATTTAATGTATTTAAGTTAATTATGCTTCTTCATCTTACCGAAGTTGACATAAAGCCGCAACGGCACTGCATTTGGAAGAATTAGACATTCTTATATTCAGGTATAAAGTCGATGTTCTTGTATATACACAATTTGCAGTCGATATTGAGTTGCTTTAAATCATTAATTTAACATATTTAAGTTAAATATGCTTCTTCATCTTACCGAAGTTGACATAAAGCCATGCATTTTGAATATCACATTCTTATATTCAGGTATAAATCGATTTTCTCTTATTTATTTAGCAGTCGATATTGAGTTGCTTTAAATCATTAATTTAACATATTTAAGTTAAATAAACATCTTACTGAAGTTGACATAAAGCCATAACGGCAGTGTATTTGGAATAATTCGACATTCTTATATTAAGGTATAAAATCGATTTTCTTGTATACACATAGATACTGAGTTAGTTCAAATAACTAAATTAATATATTTAAGTTAATTATGCTTCTTCATCTTACCGAAGTTGACATAAAGCCATAACGGCAGTTCATTTGGAAGAATCCGACAATCTTATATTCAGGTATAAAGTCGATTTTCTTGTATGTACACATTTAGCAGTCGATATTGAGATGCTTTACATCATTAATTTAACATATTTAAGTTAATTAACCTTCCTCATCTTACTGAAGTTGACATAAAGCCATAACGGCAGTGCATTTGGAAGAATCCGACAATCTTATATTCAGGTATAAAGTCGATTTTCTTGTATATGCACATTTAGCAGTCGATATTGAGTTCTTTAAATCATTAATTTAACATATTTAAGTTAATTAACCTTCCTCATCTTACTGACTTTGACATAAAGCCATAACGGCAGTGCATTTGGAATAATTCGACATTCTTATATTCAGGTATAAAGTCGATTTTCTTGTTTATACACACTTAGCAGTCGATATTGAATTGCCTTAAATCATTAATTTAACATATTTAAGTTAATTAACTTTCTTCGTCTTACCGAAGTTGACATAAAGCCGTAACGGCAGTGCATTTGTAAAAATTCGACAATCTTATATACAGGTATAAGGTCGATTTTCTCTTATATACATATTTAGCAGTCGATATTGAGTTGCTTTAAATCATTAATTTAACATATTTAAGTTAATTGACCTTCCTCATCTTACTGAAGTTGACATAAAGCCATAACGGCAGTGTATTTGGAATAATTCGACATTCTTATATTCAGGTATAAAATCGATGTTCTTGTATATACACATTTAGCAATCGATACTGAGTTACTTCAAATCACTAATTTAATATATTTAAGTTAATTATGCTTCTTCATCTTACTGAAGTTGACATAAAGCCATAACGGCAGTGCATTTGGAAGAATTCGACAATCTTATATTCAGGTATAAAGTCGATTTTCTTGTATATACACACTTAGCAGTCGATATGGAATTGCCTTAAATCATTAATTTAACATATTTAAGTTAATTAACTTTCTTTATCTTACCGAAGTTAACATAAAGCCATAACGGCAGTGCATTTGGAAGAATTCGACATTCTTATATTCAGGTATAAAGTCGATGTTCTTGTATATACACACTTAGCAGTCGATATTGAGTTGCCTTAAATCATTAATTTAACATATTTAATTTAAATAACTTTCTTTATCTTAACGAAGTTTACATAAAGCCATAACGGCAGTGCATTTGGAAGAATTGGACATTCTTATATTCAGGTATAAAGTCGATGTTCTTGCATATACACACATAGCAGTCGATATTGAGTTGCCTTAAATCATTAATTTAACATACTTAAGTTAATTAAACTTCCTCATCTTACTGAAGTTGACATAAAGCCATAACGGCAGTGCATTAGGAATAATTCGACATTCTTATATTCGAGTATAAAATCGATTTTCTTGTAGATACTCATTTAGCAGTCGATATATTAATTTAATATATTTAATTTAATTAACCTTCCTCATCTTACTGAAGTTGACATAAAGCCATAACGGCACTGCATTTGGAATAACTCGACAATCTTATATTCAGGTATAAAGTCGATTTTCTTGTATATACACACTTAGCAGTCGATATGGAATTGCCTTAAATCATTAGTTTAACATATTTAAGTTAATTAACCTTCTTCATCTTACTGAAGTTGACATAAAGCCATAACGGCAGTGTATTTGGAATAATTCGACATTCTTATATTCAGGTATAAAATCGATTTTCTTGTATATACACATTTAGCAGTTGATATTGAGTTGCTTTAAATCATTATTTTAACATATTTAAGTTAATTAAACTTCCTTATCTTACTGAAGTTGACATAAAGCCATAACGGCAGTGCATTTGGAAGAATTCGACATTCTTATATTCGGGTATAAAGTCGATTTTCTTGTATATACACATTTAGCAATCGATACTGAGTTACTTCAAATCATTAATTTAATATATTTAAGTTAATTATGCTTCTTCATCTTACCGAAGTTGACATAAAGCCGCAACGGCACTGCATTTGGAAGAATTAGACATTCTTATATTCAGGTATAAAGTCGATGTTCTTGTATATACACAATTTGCAGTCGATATTGAGTTGCTTTAAATCATTAATTTAACATATTTAAGTTAAATATGCTTCTTCATCTTACCGAAGTTGACATAAAGCCGCAACGGCAGTGCATTTGGAATAACTCGACATTCTTATATTCAGGTATAAAATCGATTTTCTCTTATATACATATTTAGCAGTCGATATTGAGTTGCTTTAAATCATTAATTTAACATATTTAAGTTAAATAAACTTCCTTATCTTACTGAAGTTGACATAAAGCCATAACGGCAGTGTATTTGGAATAATTCGACATTCTTATATTCAGGTATAAAATCGATTTTCTTGTATATACACATTTAGCAATAGATACTGAGTTAGTTCAAATAACTAAATTAATATATTTAAGTTAATTATGCTTCTTCATCTTACCGAAGTTGACATAAAGCCATAACGGCAGTTCATTTGGAAGAATCCGACAATCTTATATTCAGGTATAAAGTCGATTTTCTTGTATGTACACATTTAGCAGTCGATATTGAGATGCTTTACATCATTAATTTAACATATTTAAGTTAATTAACCTTCCTCATCTTACTGAAGTTGACATAAAGCCATAACGGCAGTGCATTTGGAAGAATCCGACAATCTTATATTCAGGTATAAAGTCGATTTTCTTGTATATGCACATTTAGCAGTCGATATTGAGATTCATTAAATCATTAATTTAACATATTTAAGTTAATTAACCTTCCTCATCTTACTGACTTTGACATAAAGCCATAACGGCAGTGCATTTTGAAGAATTCGACATTCTTATATTCAGGTATAAAGTCGATTTTCTTGTTTATACACACTTAGCAGTCGATATTGAATTGCCTTAAATCATTAATTTAACATATTTAAGTTAATTAACTTTCTTCGTCTTACCGAAGTTGACATAAAGCCGTAACGGCAGTGCATTTGTAAAAATTCGACAATCTTATATACAGGTATAAGGTCGATTTTCTCTTATATACATATTTAGCAGTCGATATTGAGTTGCTTTAAATCATTAATTTAACATATTTAAGTTAATTGACCTTCCTCATCTTACTGAAGTTGACATAAAGCCATAACGGCAGTGTATTTGGAATAATTCGACATTCTTATATTCAGGTATAAAATCGATGTTCTTGTATATACACATTTAGCAATCGATACTGAGTTACTTCAAATCACTAATTTAATATATTTAAGTTAATTATGCTTCTTCATCTTACTGAAGTTCACATAAAGCCATAACGGCAGTGCATTCGGAAGAAACTGGCAATCTTATATTCAGGTAAAAAGTCGATTTTCTTGTATATACACACTTAACAGTCGATATGGAATTGCCTTAAATCATTAATTTAACATATTTAAGTTAATTAACTTTCTTTATCTTACCGAAGTTAACATAAAGCCATAACGGCAGTGCATTTGGAAGAATTCGACATTCTTATATTCAGGTATAAAGTCGATGTTCTTGTATATACACATTTTGCAGTCGATATTGAATTGCCTTAAATCATTAATTTAACAAATTTAAGTTAATTAACATTCTTTATCTTACTGAAGTTGACAAAAAGCCATAACGGCAGTGCATTTAGAAGAATTCGACATTCTTATATTCAGGCATAAAGTCGATGTTCTTGTATATACACATTTTGCAGTCGATATTGAATTGCCTTAAATCATTTATTTAACATATTTAAGTTAATTTACCTTCCTCATCTTACTGAAGTTGACATAAAGCCATAACGGCAGTGCATTTGGAATAATTCGACATTCTTATATTCGAGTATAAAATCGATTTTCTTGTATATACACATTTAGCAGTCGATATTGAGTTACTTCAAATCATTAATTTAACATATTTAAGTTAATTAACCTTCCTCATCTTACTGAAGTTGACATAAAGCCATAACGGCAGCGTATTTGGAATAATTCGACATTCTTATATTCAGGTATAAAATTGATTTTCTTGTATATACACATTTAGCAATCGATACTGAGTTACTTCAAATCACTAATTTAATATATTTAAGTTAATTATGCTTCTTCATCTTACTGAAGTTGACATAAAGCCATAACGGCAGTGCATTTGGAAGAATTCGACATTCTTATATTCAGGTATAAAGTCGATTTTCTTGTATATACACATTTAGCGATCGATACTGAGTTACTTCAAATCATTAATTTAATATATTTAAGTTAATTATGCTTCTTCATCTTACTGAAGTTGACATAAAGCCATAACGGCAGTGCATTTGGAAGAATTCGACATTCTTATATTTAGGTATAAAGTCGATGTTCTTGTATATACACACTTAGCAGTCGATATTGGGTTGCCTTAAATCATTAATTTAACATATTTAAGTTAATTAACTTTCTTCATCTTACCGAAGTTAACATAAAGCCATAACGGCAGTGCATTTGGAATAATTCGACATTCTTATATTCAGGTATAAAGTCGATGTTCTTGTATATACACACTTAGCAGTCGATATTGAGTTGCCTTAAATCATTAATTTAACATATTTAATTTAATTAACTTTCTTTATCTTAACGAAGTTTACATAAAGCCATAACGGCAGTGCATTTGGAAGAATTGGACATTCTTATATTCAGGTATAAAGTCGATGTTCTTGTATATACACATTTTGCAGTCGATACTGAATTGCCTTAAATCATTAATTTAACATACTTAAGTTAATTAAACTTCCTCATCTTACCGAAGTTGGCATAAAGCCATAACGGCAGTGCATTTGGAAGAGTTCGACATTCTTATATTCAGGTATAAAATCGATTTTCTTGTATATACTCATTTAGCAGTCGATATTGTATTGCCTTAAATCATTAATTTAACATATTTAAGTTAATTGACCTTCCTCATCTTACTGAAGTTGACATAAAGCCATAACGGCAGTGCATTTGGAAGAATTCGACATTCTTATATTCAGGTATAAAGTCGATGTTCTTGTATATACACAATTAGCAGTCGATATTGAGTTGCCTTAAATCATTAATTTAACATATTTAAGTTAATTAACTTTCTTTATCTTACCGAAGTTAACATAAAGCCATAACGGCACTGCATTTGAAGAATTCGGCAATCTTATATTCAGGTATAAAGTCGATTTTCTTGTATATACAAATTTAGCAGTCGATATTGAGTTGCCTTAAATCATTAGGTTCACACGTTTTAGTTAATTAACTTTCTTCATCTTAACGAAGTTGACATAAAGCCATAACGGCAGTGTATTTGGAAGAATTCGACATTCTTATATTCAGGTATAAAGTAGATGTTCTTGTATATACACATTTAGCAATCGATACTGAGTTACTTCAAATCATTAATTTAATATATTTAAGTTAATTATGCTTCTTCATCTTACTGAAGTTGACATAAAGCCATAACGGCAGTGCATTTGGAAGAATTCGACATTCTTATATTCAGGTATAAAGTCGATGTTCTTGTATATACACACTTAGCAGTCGATATTGAGTTGCCTTAAATCATTAATTTAACATATTTAAGTTAATTAACTTTCTTTATCTTACCGAAGTTGACATAAAGCCATAACGGCAGTGCATTTGGAATAATTCGACATTCTTATATTCAGGTATAAAATCGATTTTCTTGTAGATACACATTTAGCAGTCGATACTGAGTTGGTTTAAATCATTAATTTAACATATTTAAGTTAATTTACCTTCCTCATCTTACTGAAGTTGACATAAAGCCATAACGGCAGTGCATTTGGAATAATTCGACATTCTTATATTCAGGTATAAAGTCGATTTTCTTGTATATACACAATTAGCAGTCGATATTGAGTTGCTTCAAATCATTAATTTAACATATTTAAGTTAATTAACTTTCTCATCTTACTGAAGTTGACATAAAGCCATATCGGCAGTGCATTTGGAATAATTCGACAATCTTATATTCAGGAATAAGTCGGTTTTCTTGTATATACACAATTAGCAGTCGATATTGAATTTCCTTAAATCATTAATTTAATATATTTAAGTTAATTAACTTTCTTCATCTTACTGAAGTTGATATAAAGCCATAACGGCAGTGTATTTGGAAGAATTCGACATTCTTATATTCAGATATACACATTAAGCAGTCCATATTGAATTGCCTTAAATCATTAATTTAATATATTTAAGTTAATTAACCTTCCTCATCTTACTGAAGTTGACATAAAGCCATAACGGCAGTGCGTTTGGAAGAATTCGACATTCTTATATTCAGGTATAAAGTCGATGTTCTTGTATATACACACTAAGCAGTCGATATTGAGTTGCCTTAAATCATTAATTTAACATATTTAAGTTAATTTACCTTCCTCATCTTACTGAAGTTGACATAAAGCCATAACGGCAGTGCATTTGGAAGAATTCGACATTCTTATATTCAGGTATAAAGTCGATGTTCTTGTATATACACACTTAGCAGTCGATATTGAGTTGCCTTAAATCATTAATTTAACATATTTAAGTTAATTAACTTTCTTTATCTTACCGAAGTTAACATAAAGCCATAACGGCAGTGCATTTGGAAGAATTCGACATTCTTATATTCAGGTATAAAGTCGATTTTCTTGTATATACACATTTAGCAGTCGATATTGAGTTGCCTTAAATCATTAATTTAACATATTTGATTTAATTAACTTTCTTTATCTTAACGAAGTTGACATAAAGCCATAACGGCAGTGCATTTGGAAGAATTCGACATTCTTATATTCAGGTATAAAGTCGATGTTCTTGTATATACACACTTAGCAGTCGATATTGAGTTGCCTTAAATCATTAATTTAACATATTTAAGTTAATTTACTTTCTTTATCTTACCGAAGTTGACATAAAGCCATAACGGCAGTGCATTTGGAATAATTCGACATTCTTATATTCAGGTATAAAGTCGATTTTCTTGTATATACACATTTAGCAGTCGATATTGATTAAATCATTAATTTAATATATTTAATTTAATTAACCTTCCTCATCTTACTGAAGTTGACATAAAGCCATAACGGCAGTGCATTTGGAAGAATTCGACATTCTTATATTCAGGTATAAAGTCGATGTTCTTGTATATACACACTTAGCAGTCGATATTGAATTGCCTTAAATCATTAATTTAACATATTTAAGTTAATTAACTTTCTTTATCTTACCGAAGTTAACATAAAGCCATAACGGCACTGCATTTAGAATAATTCGGCAATCTTATATTCAGATACAAAGTCGATTTTCTTGTATATACACAATTAGCAGTCGATATTGAGTTGCCTTAAATCATTAATTTAACATATTTGATTTAATTAACTTTCTTCATCTTAACGAAGTTGACATAAAGCCATAACGGCAGTGTATTTGGAAGAATTCGACATTCTTATATTCAGGTATAAAGTCGATGTTCTTGTATATACACATTTAGCAGTCGATATTGAATTGCCTTAAATCATTAATTTAACATATTTAAGTTAATTAACATTCTTCATCTTACTGAAGTTGACATAAAGCCATAACGGCACTGCATTTGGAATAATTCGACAATCTTATATTCAGATATAAAGTCGATTTTCTTGTATATACAAATTTAGAAATCCATAACAAGTTGTTTCAAATCATTAACTTTAACATATTAAAGTTAATTAACTTTCTTTATCTTAACGAAGTTGACATAAAGCCATAACGGCAGTGCATTTGGAAGAATTCGACATTCTTATATTCAGGTATAAAGTCGATGTTCTTGTATATACACACTTAGCAGTCGATATTGAGTTGCCTTAAATCATTAATTTAACATATTTAAGTTAATTAACTTTCTTTATCTTACCGAAGTTAACATAAAGCCATAACGGCAGTGCATTTGGAAGAATTCGACATTCTTATATTCAGGTATAAAGTCGATGTTCTTGTATATACACATTTTGCAGTCGATATTGAATTACAATAAATCATTAATTTAACATATTTAAGTTAATTAACATTCTTTATCTTACTGAAGTTGACAAAAAGCCATAACGGCACTGCATTTAGAAGAATTCGACATTCTTATATTCAGGCATAAAGTCGATGTTCTTGTATATACACACTTTGCAGTCGATATTGCGTTGCCTTAAATCATTTATTTAACATATTTAAGTTAATTTACCTTCCTCATCTTACTGAAGTTGACATAAAGCCATAACGGCAGTGCATTTGGAATAATTCGACATTCTTATATTCAGGTATAAAATCGATTTTCTTGTATACACACACTTAGCAGTCTATATTAATTTGCTTTAAATCATTAATTTAACATATTTAAGTTAATTAACCTTCCTCATCTTACTGAAGTTGACATAAAGCCATAACGGCAGTGTATTTGGAATAATTCGACATTCTTATATTCAGGTATAAAATCGATTTTCTTGTATATACACATTTAGCAATCGATACTGAGTTACTTCAAATCACTAATTTAATATATTTAAGTTAATTATGCTTCTTCATCTTACTGAAGTTGACATAAAGCCATAACGGCAGTGCATTTGGAAGAATTCGACATTCTTATATTCAGGTATAAAGTCGATTTTCTTGTATATACACATTTAGCAATCGATACTGAGTTACTTCAAATCATTAATTTAATATATTTAAGTTAATTATGCTTCTTCATCTTACTGAAGTTGACATAAAGCCATAACGGCAGTGCATTTGGAAGAATTCGACATTCTTATATTCAGGTTTAAAGTCGATGTTCTTGTATATACACACTTAGCAGTCGATATTGAGTTGCCTTAAATCATTAATTTAACATATTTAAGTTAATTAACTTTCTTTATCTTAACGAAGTTGACATAAAGCCATAACGGCAGTGCATTTGGAATAATTCGACATTCTTATATTCAGGTATAAAGTCGATTTTCTTGTATATACACATTTAGCAGTCGATATTGAGTTGCCTTAAATCATTAATTTAACATATATTAAGTTAAAAATTAACTTCCTCATCTTACTGAAGTTGACATAAAGCCATAACGGCAGTGCATTTGGAAGAATTCGACATTCTTATATTCAGGTATAAAGGCGATGTTCTTGTATATACACACTAAGCAGTCGATATTGAGTTGCCTTAAATCATTAATTTAACATATTAAAGTAATTTACCTTCCTCATCTTACTGAAGTTGACATAAAGCCATAACGGCAGTGCATTTGGAATAATTCGACATTCTTATATTCAGGTATAAAGTCGATTTTCTTTTGTATACATACACACTTAGCAGTCGATATTGAGTTGCCTTAAATCATTAATTTAACATATTTAATTTAATTAACTTTCTTCATCTTAACGAAGTTGACATAAAGCCATAACGGCAGTGCATTTGGAAGAATTCGACAATCTTATATTCAGGTATAAAATCGATTTTCTTGTATATACTCATTTAGCAATCGATATTGAGTTGCTTCAAATTATTTATTTCACTTATTTAAGTTAATTAACCTTCCTTATCTTACTGAAGCTGACATAAAGCCATAACGGCAGTGCATTTAGAATAATTCGACAATCTTATATTCAGCAGTCGATATTGAGTTGCTTTAAATCATTAATTTAACATATTTAAGTTAATTTACCTTCCTCATCTTACTGAAGTTGACATAAAGCCATAACGGCAGTGCATTTGGAATAATTCGACATTCTTATATTCAGGTATAAAGTCGATGTTCTTGTATATACACACTAAGCAGTCGATATTGAGTTGCTTTAAATCATTAATTTAACATCTTTAAGTTATTTTACCTTCCTCATCTTACTGAAGTTGACATAAAGCCATAACGGCAGTGCATTTGGAAGAATTCGACATTCTTATATTCAGGTATAAAGTCGATGTTCTTGTATATACACACTAAGCAGTCGATATTGAGTTGCCTTAAATCATTAATTTAACATATTAAAGTTAATTTACCTTCCTCATCTTACTGAAGTTGACATAAAGCCATAACGGCAGTGCATTTGGAATAATTCGACATTCTTATATTCAGGTATAAAGTCGATGTTCTTGTATATACACACTTAGCAGTCGATATTGAGTTGCCTTAAATCATTAATTTAACATATTTGATTTAATTAACTTTCGTTATCTTAACAGAAGTTGACATAAAGCCATAACGGCAGTGCATTTGGAATAATTCGACATTCTTATATTCGAGTATAAAATCGATTTTCTTGTAGATACTCATTTAGCAGTCGATATATTAATTTAATATATTTAATTTAATTAACC